>NC_045998.1:12893820-13133820 GCF_010909765.2 Amblyraja radiata | reverse complement strand
GTCGTTTATTGTCACAAAGCACAGTGAAAAGATTTTGTTGCGTGCTAACCAGTCTGCGGTAACTGTACATGATCACAATCGAGCCGTCCACAGTGTACAGAGAGATGATAAAGGGAATAACGTTTAGTGCAAGATTACGTCCAGTAAAGATAGTCAGAGGGTCTCGAATGAGTTAGATGGGAGGTCAGGACCGCTTTCTAGTTGTTGGTAGGATGGTTCAGTTGCCTGAAAACAGCTGGGAAGAAACTGTCCCTGAATCTGGAGCCTTTTCACACTTCTGTACCTCTTGTCTGATGGGAGAGAGGAGAAGATGGAGTGACCAAAGATCCTATAGCAAGCAAGATAGATCACTCGATGAAAAAGACGTAGTACGGTCATGGGCAGATTCATGGGTAATTTAAGGCCCCATTTCGGTAACCGGCTTCCGTCTCTGCACCACAGATCCCATAGGATAATATTGCGGAGACGGAAGCCGGTTACGGAAACATCCTCGTTAAAATAAAAGTCATTTGGGAAAAATCTTCTTCTCATTTTCAGAATTTAAATTTATTAACACAAACTGTTCCCCCGCAACGTTGATTACACTGCGAGTTGGGTCGGGTCGGGTCGGGTTTCGGAAATGGATGAAAAAAAGGCCCACATTCCGCTTCGTTGCGTACTACACGTCAGCCCATTGCATTTAGCAGGAGTGGTCTATCTTGCTCCGCTATAGGATCTTTGGGAGGGACCAGGGTGGACTGGTCCTTGATTATGCAGCTGGCCTTGCCGAGGCAACGTGAGGTGTAAATTAAGTCAATGGAAGGATTTGGAGATTAGAGGGTTTCAGCTCTAGGCAAAGGTTGGACAAACCTGGAATGTTTTGTCTGGAACCTCGGAGCTTGAGGGGAAACCTGATAGAAGCCTGTAACATTATGTGAGGCATAGATCATGTGGAACCTTATTCCCATGGTGGAGAGGGCAAGACCAGAGCACATATCTTAAAGGTAAGAGGAGCAAAGTTGGCAATACATCAGTGGCACGGTGGCTCAGTGCAGCGGTAGAGTTGCTTCTTACAGCGCTTACAGCGCCAGAGACCCGGGTTCGATCCCGTCTACGGGCGCTGCCTGCACGTACTTTGTGCGTTCTCCCCGTGACCTCGTTGGTTTTCTCCGAGATCTTCGGTTTCCTCTCATACTCCAAAGACGTACAGTTTAGTAGGTTTATTGGCTTGGTATAGAATTGGTATAGATAGCTTTAGTGTTTGTTAGTTCACGGTTGTCATTGGTCGGCGCGGATTCAGTGGGCCGAATTTAGATGAAGAGAGGCCCTAAGCTATTTCACTTGTGAGGCCCCCCCTCCCAATCCCCCACCCCCACGACTAGAGGACCATGACTACCCGACAGTGACAGTGTGACACTTTTAGATCCTACTGTATGTTGTCATTAAAGAGTTGGTTTTAAAATACATATTGGATTCACCGCGGAGCTGTGTGTGCCAGGCAGGCCCGGTGCTGAGTCCAGGCTGCAGGTAAGGCGATGGCTGCGGGCTGCGGGCTGCAGGAGGGCGGAGGAGTGGCGAGGGTCGGCGGGCAAAGAGTAGGAGGTCTCGGTGGGCGGATGGTCGGTGGGGCGGCGAGGTTCGACGGGTTCGGTGAGGCAGTGATTAGGCCCCCCGAGATCTCGAGGCCCTAAACTTAATCTTGTCTAGCTTATACGTAAATCCGGCCCTGGCCGAAGGGCCCATTGCCATGCTGTATCTTTAAACAAAACAAAACTCAAATGAGTGGGGGCAAGTTTTTTATAGAGAGGGTGGTGGAACATAAAGTCAAAAGTTCCCTATCCCCTGACTCTCAGTCTGAAGAAGGGTCTCGACCCAAAACATCACCTATTCCTTTTCACCAGTGATGCTGCCTGAACCTCTGTGTTACTCCAGCATTTTGTGTTTCTTCAGTTTAAACCAGCTTCTGCAGTTTCTTCCTGCACATTAGTTTAGTTTAGTTTAGTTGATATGAGTTGTTCATAAGGCCATAAGGTCATAAATGATAGGAGCAAAATTAGGCCATTCGGCCCATCAAGTCTACTGTCATTCAATCACGGCTGATCTTCCTAACCCCATTCTCCTGCCTTCTCCCCATAACACCCTGGGATACACTGCCTGGGGTGGTGTTGGTGGCAGATACGATAGTTGTGTTTAAGAGGCTTGTGAGGTGAGACTGGACCATGGTGAAACATCACAGGACAGAGAGGAATCATATTAGTGGAAAGTCCGTTGCAGTTTAGTGGTGTGGCGGGTTTGGGGTTAGCATTGTGTGGTGTGGTTCAACAACCTGATGGTTGCTAAGAAGCTATTCTTGAACCTGGAGGTCATGGTTCTCAGGCTTGTGTACCTCCTTTCCGATGGTAGCCGTGAGGTGAGGGTGTGGCCAGGGTGATGTGGGTCTCTGCTGATATTCTCTGCCTATTTGAGGCAGCGACTCCTGCAGATCCTTTCGATGGTGGGGAGTTCAGTACCCGTTCAGTACTTCATAAATGATAGGAGCAGATTTAGGCCATTGAGTCTACTCCGCCATTCACTTACGGCTGATCTATCTTTCCCTCTCAACCCCATTCTACTGCCTTTTCCTCCTAACCCCTGACACCCTTAAGGGCCTGTCCCACGAACATGCGACTGCATGCGGCAAGTGCGACCAAACCGGAAGTGGGTGCCGCGCGGAGGTCGAGTGATCCCGTATGAGTTCACGTGAAGTTCGAGGGAAGTGCGCGGTGAGTTCGCGCTAGGCGTATGCCGTCAAGACGCTGCGTACGGCGTCGAGACACTGCACACGCCTGTCGATGCTGTGCGTAGGCCTCAAAGTGGCTGCGTGCCGGCAGGCCGTTGCCACGCGGGATTTTTGGACAGTGTCAGTTTTTCGGAGTCCCGCGTGATGTCGGGACCAGCTCCGCTCAACTCCATACGGCTCCGGCGATCGAAGTGCGACCGGCCCCTCGAGGCCGTACGGCTCAAGCGACCACGTTACGTTGCGCTTGCCGCATGGAGTCGCATGCTGGTGGGACAGGCCCTTTACAAATCATCAAGCCGCGCCTGAGAAATATCCTTTGGTGGCTTCCACAGCTGTCTACGGCAATGAATTCCACAGATTCACCACACTCTGATTAAAGAAATTCCTCTTCATCTCCTTTCTAAAGGTACGTCCTTTAATTCTGAGGCTGTGCCCTCTGGTCCTAGACTCTCCCACAAATCAGTGATCCCTGTACACTAGCATTATCCTATAAACTGCGGACAATTTTAACTGAAGCAGGTTAACTTACAGACCTGCACATCTGGTGTGGGAGGAAACCGGAGCACCCGGAGAAAACACATGATTGATTGAAAGATTGACCGATCGATTGACCGACCGATCAATCAATCAATTTATTGATCGATTGACTGGCTGATTGATTGATTGATTGATGAATAAGATGCAAACAGGCCCTTTGGCCCACTGGGTCCATACCTTAAGGGTTTAGACAAGCTATATGCAGGAAGATTATTCCCGATGTTGGGGAAGCCCAGTATAAGGGGTCACAGTCGTAAAATAAAGGGGAGGTCATTTAAGACTGAGGTGAGAAAAAACTTTTTCACCCAGAGAGTTGTGAATTTATGGAGTTCCCTGCCACAGAATGCAGTGGAGGCCAAGTCACTGGATGGATTTAAGAGAGAGTTAGATAGAGCTCTAGGGGCTAGTGGAGTCAAGGGATATTGGGAGATGGCAGGCACGGGATTAGATTAGATTAGATTCCTTTATTTGTCATTCAGACCTTTCGGTCTGAATGAAATTTCATTACCTGCAGTCATACATATAATAATAAACAACAAAACACACAATAAACACAAATTAACATCCACCACAGTGAGTTCACCAGGCACCTCCTCACTGTGATGGAGGCAAAAGTCTTAAAGTCACTGTCTCTTCCCTCCTTATTCTCCCATAGGTAGTATTGATAGGGGACGATCAGCCATGATCACAATGAATGGCGGTGCTGGCTCGAAGGGCCGAATGGCCTCCTCCTGCACCTATTTTCTATGTTTCTATGTTTCTAAAGGGATCAGGGGGTATGGAGAGAAGGCAGGTACAGGATACTGAGTTGGATGATCAGCCATGATCATATTGAATGGCGGTGCAGGCTCGAAGGGCCGAATGGCCTACTCCTGCACCTATTTTCTATGCTTCTATGTTTCTATACTGACCATCCATCACCCTTTCACACTAGTTCCATGTTAGTTCACTCCTTACACACTAGGGGGCAAATTTACAGAAGCCTACAAACTCGAACGTTGTTGGGATGTGGGAGAAAACCTGAGCACCCAGAGGTGACCCTCGTGGTCACAGGGCGAACGTGCAAACTCTGTATAGACAACACCCGTAAACAGGATCGAACCCGGGCTTCTGGCGCTGCAAGGCAGCAACTCTACCACTATGTGCGGGTGGGGGGGGGAGGAGGATGTACAGGGAAGAGCTGGAAGAGAGATGGGGGCAGGGCAAAGTCTGGCAAGTGATAGGTGGATACAGATGCGAGGGAGCATTTTGAGAGACAGCGGCTCTCTACCCACTGTGCCCACCCAGATGAAACAATTACTTTGTGACTTTGTGCATAAGATGAGCCAGATATCAGTGAGGTTGATGCAGTTCAGGGAAAATGAGGAAGTTAGTCGAAAATAGCAGGAGGGAAGTTGGTGACCTTGAAAGCTGATACATTGCAAGGACTTTATGATTCATAATGTCACGAGTCACAGTGTTATGCAGCACGAATACAGGCCCTTCGGCCCATCTCATTGATGTTGACTATGATGCCCCATCCACGCTATTCCCATTCAGTTCAGTTTAGTTTAGAATAGTTCAGTTTGGTTTATATTTTTGAGATACAGCACCCAAACAGGCCCTTCAGCCCATCTGGTTGATGCTGGCTAAGATGCCCCATCCACGCTACTCCCATTTAGTTTAATTTACTTTTGTGTGCAATTCAGTTCAGTTCGCTGTGCTTAGTCACGTGTGGCATGTCACTGTGCTTAGTCACAAACTAGATGCAGGAAAAATGTTCCCAATGTTGCGCGAGTCTAGAACCAGGGGCCACACAGTCTTAGAATAAAGGGGAGGTCATTTAAGACTGAGGTGAGAAAAAACTTTTTCACCCAGAGAGTTGTGAATTTATGGAATTCCCTGCCACAGAGGGCAGTGGAGGCCAAATCAATGGATGGATTTAAGAGAGAGTTAGATAGAGCTCTAGGGGCTAGTGGAGTCAAGGGATAAGGGGAGAAGGCAGGCACGGGTTATTGATAGGGGACGATTAGCCATGATCACAATGAATGATGGTGCTGGCTCGAAGGGCCGAATGGCCTCCTCCTGCCCCTATTTTCTATGTTTCTATGTGGGAATAAAATATTCCTCTCCATTCCAGTTCAATTCAGTTTAGTTCAGTTTAGATTATTTTTGTTAGTTTGGTTTAGTTTGGTTTAGTTTAGTTTAGTTTTGAGATACAGCGCCCAAATAGGTCCTTCAGCCCACTGAGACTGTGCCGACCAGCGATCCCCACACACTAGCACTATACTACACACACTAGGGCCAATTTTTACAATTTTTACTGAAGGAAATTAACATACAAACCTGCACGTCTTTGGAGTGTGGGAGGAAACCGGGAAAAACCGACACAGGTAACGGGGAGAAGGTAAAACTCCGCACAGACAACACCCGTAGTCAGGATTTTCCGGTTGCTCCGATTTCTTCCCACAGTCCAAAGACGTACAGGTTTGTTGATTCACGTTTTTCTCTCACATCGGTTGTTTCGACAATAATCGACCAGGCACCGGGGTCACTTTAAACGTACGTTTATTGAGCAGGAGTCTCCACACAGGTTTAACAACCTAGCAAAGAGTCAAGCTCTCTGCCCTTAATTGCAATGCTTTATATATGTTAATGCCACCGTTTAGCCCCCTCCCACATTACCCAATTAATCCACAGACCTGTACACAATGGTCATGATAACAGGCACGTACACAATGGGAGATGTTAATTAGTGGAACAACACTAGAGCTAAGACAGGGACATTTCTCAGACTTTCGGGAGCCAGCGGTTTGCATATTCTTCAGCCTTCTGAAACTCAGCCACCTCAATCAGACGAGTGCGAGGAATATCAAAGTTGCGAATATGCAGCATCAGCAGGATAATGTGTATTTCTCAGGATCACAACTTCTTGAGGCCTGCAGCCACATAGTCAGCAACTTTGGTCAGCAGACATTTTAAGTTTCAACCCAGTTCACCTGACCTCCATTTTCCCTTCACATAACCATTTTACAGTGCTGATTCAAGATTTACATTCACATTCCCCCCTTTTGCCATTCTTATGGCAACACTCATAGTCCATTTAAAAGTCCCATTCGCCGAATCTCGTAACCTTCTAGTTCCCTGGCCAAGGCTTCTTGGACCGTCCGACCCTTGTCCCCCAATTCTCCTTCCTCACTCACTTCATCGTTGTCGCTGTCGTTGGGGAATGGTAACAGTTTCTCCTGCTCACGCTGTAAGATCATCATTCGTACAGAATTTTTAGTTTCCTCGGGGGTGGTCCCCAAGCCCAATAAGGCCACCATTAATCGGGCTATGATACTTTTCACAATGGCAATCCCCACAAATAAGCAAGTAACTACTATAGCAGCATAGATGGCCATGCTGATAATCCAGTTGTATAATCCCCCTAATTCCCACTTCCCCCATCCCTGGTGTTCATTCATTCCATCCAAAAAGGTGGTAATCTCTTTCTGGTGATGTGTGATGTTGCTAGTCCTGTCTTGAACCCCCATCATACATTTCCCTTTTATGACGGTACAGGTCCCCCCTTCTCTAGCCAATAAGTAATCGAGCGCATATCTATTTTGTAGGGAAAACATCCTCATTTCGGCCATCTGGGTTTTTACTGCCTCCAAGGCTCCAGTTGTTGCATTGCCTAGAATTGTCAGGCCGCAAACAAGGTAATTTCGGTTCTTGGCTGATTCACCTCCACCCACTCCTCCCATGGTTAGCATGCTTAATAATCCCCATCCGATGGCATGTCCGTGGGTAGCTCCCCTGACCCCTGGATTTCTCCATTGCGCGCAAAACTCGGCTGACACTGTCCTTCGACGAACCCGAGCCATGGGTCTAGTCCATTGCTCGGGACAAGGTACCGTGGTTGGCACCAATGCTCCAACTGCCACGTTCTTGGGGAAAGGGGGTTTTAGGACATTGGTTCCTTTCCCATTAAAGAAGAAGTAATATCCTTCCTCCGTATATAATGATCCATTACAGCCCCTTCGGGTATTAATGACTTCTCCCCCTCCAGACCAGTCCCTCCATGCTTCACCGATCCCATTGCTATAACTGGGGATTGGCAGGTGATGGGATCCTACTGTCAGATGGGTCCCGTTAGCCCATCCACACAACAACTGAAATCCAGCATTTACAGGGATACAGTCCTTAGACACCTTACATTGAACTCCATTATAGGTAAGGTTACACGTGGAGCCGTGAACGGGCCCTTGCAGAGCGCAAGTGAGGTTATTTTTAACATTTATGACTATACACCCGTGTCCTTGGTTACTAAAACAATTTTCATATTGCCTGTTGTCATTATTGGTGGTGAAGTTACATGGCCTAGCTGGTGCTCTTGACGCCATCCTAGATCCATTATAGCAATTGTCGTAGGAGTGATTATTGTTCTTAGGTAGCGGTAAGCAGTTGGCCGGTGGAGCAAGAAGCATATCATAGTCGATGCTGACGGGCTTGACAGGGACCATTTCTTTTCCCTGGCACTTCACCAATCGTTCGGTTCTGCCCCATGCAGGGGATGGGGTAAACAGGGAGGTAACTGATGTCATTTGTGGATAACAAACCACCTGCCCCTTCCCGAATATCTCGTTGTGTGCCTGGATGAATAAATTGGAGTCTTCTCGTTCCCCTCTCTTTCTTCGTTCGTTCCGTCCATGTTCAGGCTTTGTCCATTTCCAGCCAAAACCGATTAACCCTGCAGTGGTCACCACACATATTAATGCCACAAAGACCCTCATCTTAGCGATTTATTTTGTATCTGTGAAGACAAGGGAGGGAAAAAGAAAAGAACGTGCAATTTCATGTCAAAATTAATTTGTGCCCTGCTTCCATGCACCCATGCCGATCGTCCTTCTACCTTTACTGCGGTGGGGGTGGTGAGGAGAACCTGGAAGGGGCCCAACCATCGAGGAGAAAGGGTGTCCTTACGAATCCAATTCTTAATCAACACATAAGAGCCCGGGGTGATCCGTCCATTAACGGGAAAATCTATGTCGCTCACATAAGCGGCCTTGACCTCCCCATGAATCTCACGCAGGGCCCTTGTAAGGGCAAGGACGTAAGAGACCATCTCCTCCGTCATGTGATGCAATGTCATTGTGACCGGGATAATGTCTGTCCAGGGGGTGCGCAGAGGTCGGCCATAGAAGATCTCTGCAGGAGACAACCTTGTCTTCCCTGCGGGAAGGACTCTAATCTGAAACAAGGCAACAGGCAACATTTTAACCCAGGTGGAGCCCGATTGGTCCACCAGCTTGGCAAGCTTGGTCTTCAGGGTCTGGTTCAAGCGTTCCACCATTCCTGCAGCCTGTGGGCGATAAGCACAATGCAGCCGTTGAGTTACTCCCAGCTGTCGGCACAATTCTTTATTGATAGCGGCAATAAAGTGAGGGCCGTTATCTGAACTGATGGTATTTGGAACCCCAAATCGAGGAACAAACTGCCGTAATAAAATAGACACCACCGCAGAAGCAGTGCAATCAGTGGTGGGAAAGGCTTCAATCCACCTAGAAAACACATCAACAATAACAAGTACATGTTTATAACACTGACACTTAGGCAAATCAATAAAATCCATCTGTAAGGTTTCAAACGGAGCAGTAGGTAATAGAGTACGACCTGTCTGGCAGACAACTCCTTTACCAGGGTTGTGTGTCGCACAGGTGAGGCACCGTGCGCTAGTTTGGGCTGCCAAAACCTTAAGTCGAGGATGCCACCATGCCTGTAAGAGAGCGTCTACTAGCGAGGTGGCCCCACAGTGAGTGGCTAGATGTAGGCAATCAACGACCCAGGCCGCTAACTGGTCTGTCATACAGGTCTGTCCGGCTGGCGTGAGCCACAATCCGGAATCAGCCTTCTGACAGCCCAGCTGCTCCCATTCTATTATAACATCAACAGAGGCGTCCCCCTGTAAGAGCAATACATCATTCATGGTTGGCATAGGTTTCTCAAATTCAGACGAGCCCATATAAAGGCTTTTCACCTGCCTCATCATACTACCCACCACTTTAAATCTACCGCGTGAAGCACACTTAGCCGCTTCGTCAGCCAACCTGTTACCGATTTGGACCGGGGAATCTCCTGTCGTGTGGGCCGCACATTTAATTACGGCTACCGCAGAGGGCAGGAGGATAGCATTCAACAGGTCAGAGACCAGGATCTGATTGGCAATCTTATGGCCCGTCGAGGTGAGGAATCCCCTGTTTTTCCATAACTGTCCGAAATCGTGAACGACTCCAAATGCGTATCGGGAGTCGGTGTAAATATTGACGGAGTGCCCCTCTGCAAGGACACAGGCTCGGGTGAGGGCAAACAACTCGGCCTGCTGAGCTGAAAATGGTGGGTCAAAACTGCCACAATCCAGCAAGGTTCCATTTTGTTTAACTACCGCAAAGCCTGACAGACGGCGTCCCTGCTCGTTGATGGACGAACTTCCATCGGTATAAAGGATCAAATCTGGAGAGGCTAGAGGTTGATCACTAAGGTCAGACTGGTACGCGAGAATAGCCTCCAAGCAGTTATGGTCGCATGGAGCGAGGGGGTCAGGAGGAGAACAGAGAAACGCAGCAGGGTTGATAGTAGTGCAGTGCCGGAACTGTAGCTTGGGATTATTCAACAGGTAGATCTCATATTTATTTTGTCTGGCTGAGGTCAAATGCTAGGTCTGGAGTTGTCCCAGTAGGGCGGTCACGGAGTGGGAGGAATATACGGTAATGGCCTGCTGGAGAGTCAGGTTGGCAGCCGACTGAAGACTATTGTATACCGCTGTCAAAATCTGTGTACAATGGGGATACCCCAGTGCCACAGGGTCTAACTTGGATGAATAATACGCCACTGGTCGGTGCTTATCCCCATGCAGCTGGGTCAAAACCGCAGTGGCACATTCGCCCAGGACGGTACAATAGAGCTGAAAAGGTCTATCATACAGGGGTCGACCCAGCGCAGGAGCCTTCTGCAGGGCCTCTCGTAGATTATTGAATGCTGTTAAGGCTTCACCTGACAACACAAAGGTACTTTCCTCGCTGGTGTAAGGGGTCAGGTGCTTTATGTCCAGGGCCACATTCGGAATCCACTGACGGCAGTAGTTGATCATTCCCAGCCACTGTCGCATTCCCCTGGCTGACGTGGGAGGTGCTGTTCTATAAATGGGGTCTATGCGGCTCTCGTCCAACCGACGGCCATCTGCGGAGATTATGACTCCGAGGAATTTCACCTCCTTTTGACCGACATGTACTTTGGAGGGGGACACGACGTACCCCAATGCCTTCACAAAGTTCAACAACAAAATTATAGCTTCCCTATTCTGCTCCTCCGTTTCACTGGCCACTAAAAGGTCATCGACGTACTGGATCAATGCAGACCCCTCAGGTAACTGAAGGTTTTGTAACTGTTGTTGCAGACAACGAGAAAATAGGGTCGGTGAGTTTACAAAGCCCTGTGGCAATCTGGTCCATGTATACTGTTGTCCATTATAGGTGAATGCGAACAGGTACTGACAGTCTGGATGTAAAGGAATCGAGAAAAAGGCATGTTGGAGATCCACCGATCCAAAGACTGTTGCTTTAGCCGGGATGGTAGCAAGGATATGTGCTGGGTTAGGAACAAGAGCATGTAATGGTTGTACTATGGCATTAATGGCCCGCAGGTCCTGGACTAGACGATACTGATTCGGCTTTCCTGGTTTTGGGACTGTGAGAATTGGTGTGTTGCAGCAGGACTGGCATGTGATCAAAATACCCTGCTCCAATAGTCCTTTGAGTAACCTGTCGATACAGGGTACGGCCTGGACTTTCAAGGGATATTGTCGTATAGATGGCATGGCTGCACCAGGCTTGACCTGCACCAGGACTGGCTCAACATTTGTAAGTCCTACTTGAGTCTGATCATTCGCCCATACTTCCGGATCAGTAAATTCCACAATATCTCGGCCCTTATGGTGTCTCAAGGTACCCTCCTGAGTAGGTCGGGTGGGTGAATAGGTAATGGACAGATCGGAGGTAACTTGCTGGGGGCCTTGGATATTTTCATCTGATCCCTTCAAGGCGTGAAAAACCATTGGTCCGAGATCTTTGGCGGTATATGGAAGGTATACTTTTAGCGTAAGATGAGGTGCGATGCCAGGACTTTGCCTCCAGTTGGACATAGATATTGACACGGCCAACGCTTCTCCTTCCCGACCGGTTACGGTAGCCAACTCGGTGATGGTCCACTGACTGCCCTCATGGGGCCCAAAGAATTGCTCCAATTCCGAGTTGGATCCACTCGCATCATAGGCAAGTGTGACATGGTGTTCTTGGTCCTCCAAGTCCAGGCTCCACCACTGGGGGGTTCGATGCTGATAGCACTGTCGATGTTGAGCGTGTTCAATCTCTATGGGATGCGGCTGACATACAAGCAGAAGCTGTAGTCGACAAAGTAGGTCTCGTCCCAAAACATTAATGTCCAAATTGTTAGTCACCACGAATTGGTGCATAATGCGGATTCCTTCATACTGGACAGACACTGGTACAGTTAGGCGATAAGGGTGGGGGATTCCATCAAAGCCTTGTAACATTTCATGCTGTCCAGTAGTCTGGAGGGCTAAGGAACATTGCACTGATGAAACAGTTGCTCCGGTATCAACAAGGAAGGAGTGTGATTCATTATTAACTATCATCTTCAGGTGTGGCTCCGGGATACTGTCATTCCTCCTTGTTGGGGATATCGACAGCATCTTTGGTGGTCAATTTTCAAAGAGGTTTTGGTGTATTCCTTGGAAGGAGGGAGTTGGACCTGGGTCCCCTCCTCGGGGTCCTTGTTGACCTTGCTGTCCAGGTTGTCCGTATTGTCCCTGGCCACTTCCTCGTCTTCCTCCTTGCTGGTTATCACTTGGACAATGTCGGCGCATGTGACCTTTGCCTCCACATTCATAACAAATCAAGGGTTTTCTTGGTCCCCATCCTATTCCTCCATATGGCCGCTGGTTGTTACCTCCACGGGGTGCATATGGTGGCCTGTACGGGGAGGCATTAGGTCCGTTCGGATGTCCCCAAGGGAGAGGGTACGTGTTGTACTGGCTATCCATCCATACCGGAAAGCAGGGCTGGTGCTCCATCTGGTATCCTCGAGTCTCTGCGTGCGGAGGTCCCTTGGGTTCTGGCGGCTGCTCTCGGGTGATAACATATTCCGTCTTTACCTTTGCTGGTGGATCCCTAGCTTCTCCTCTCTTCCATAATGCACATACGGCGCGGCACATATCAGGGGTGGTCATGCCGGTCCAATTTAGATTATTTGTCTTAACGCTGGTACCGACACCGTCGGGCAAGCAGAGCATTAGTGTAGCACAGAACTGGGGAGATTGCTGACCGGTGTTAAAGTTCTGGTCCCCAGCATGCGAGCCATACATATCCTTAAATCTTTCCAAAAAGTCCTCGGGGTCCTCATTTCGCTTGGGTTTCTGATCCAGTACCTTGGGCAAGTCAATAGGTTTTCTCAGGGTCGCTTCGAGAGCCGCCAGGAGTAGGGTCTTCCGCTGTTCATCTCCGGCAACTCCCGGGTGCACGGCTTCCATAGCAGCGTGGTCATTGTGCCCCAGCTGGGTGAGGAACTTGCCCCACTGCGTTCTATTCAGGGATTGTCTGACCAGACTCCAGGCATCCAAAGAGACGGCTTGGTAGGCGTCCAGCATGTTGCCGATGAACTCCACAAATCGTGCTGGGCACTTGACTTTATCTGGTGCCCCATTCAGGATTATCAACATATCGTTTGGTTTCCACGGAGCATACACCTGGATGGTCGCAGGGGGCCCTCCTGCTACAACGGCCACCCCGGCGGCTGCAGGATTCGGGACTGTTCTCATTGGCAGTTGTCTTGCGCGTGGGGAGTGCTTCTTCTTCCTAGCCCTTCTAGCCTCTTCCTCCCTTCTCTCGTCTCTGTCTTCAGATGCCGTGTCCCCTTCACTCTCCCATTCGTTATTATCGTCGGAGGTCGAAAAGGTGGAGCTGGAGGGGGATTGTGTTCGCCGCTGTGCCATATTATTTTTGGGTTTGTTTTCCGGGGGTTCAGTTTAGTTCTGCCTCCCACGGAGTCAGCGGATTGTGGGGCACCAGGTGAGTACGGAGGGGGTCGGCCTGCGAGGGGGGCACTGGGGGCAACTGTCTTCCCGGTGGTCTCCCCTGAATGGGACCGTCTTCTGGGGTTCAGCAAGGGTACGGGAGATTTGGAAACTGACATCTGTGAAGGACAAGTTTTAATCTTGGATCGGGTAGCGGGAATTGAAGGAGCAGATACTGGACTGGCAATGGGATGCGGCTGGTTCAGCGGGGTAGCTCCACGGACTCCCCAATGATAATCCTCTACCTCCTCCTCGTCGTCACCTCCCAAATCTATGCCAGCCACCGACTTACGTAAGTCTTTATCTATCTTGGCCTTATTTTGTCTCTCTCTCTGCTGACGATCCTTACTTTCCTTAGCATGCCTGCATTCCTGTTTTAGTACTGTCACTGACTTCTCCTGACCCCCCTCGGTCAGGGGTATTCCTAGTTTCAAGGCATTACTCTGCCAACTGGCCGTTAAAGACCGTGCCTTTTCTCTGTTACAATGATCGATCCACAACTGAATGGCCTTTTTATATATATTTTTTTTATCCGTTTTCCATATTACACTTTGGGCCCTTGACAACACACCCATATCCTTGGAACCCCCTTCAGGCCATTCATCCTTCCCCAGTTTATGAATGAGTCCTCCCGACATACGCCTAAAGGTCTCCTCCATTTCTGGATGCAAGAAACATAGCTGATGTAATGGCCGGTCTGGGTGACCACTGGTGTCCATACCATTACCCATTTTTATACTTATACTATTACACAACAATATTTCAGGGTTAACCGTGAGTCCTTGGTTCCGCCGTATCTCACTCGGTCACTTCAATTCCTGACCTTCGCGTGGAGGATTTCCTCTCTTAACAACCAGTCTAAGGCGGACTATCTGTGAGATACGGAGGTACCTTGGTCTCGGTTAACACTCAAGAGTAGTTAACTGTATTACACAAATATCACAACAATATTTCAGGGCTAACCTGGAGTCCCCTTGGTCTCGGTTAACACTCAAGAGTAGTTAACTTTATTACACAAATATCACAACAATATTTCAGGGCTAACCTGGAGTCCTTGGTTCCGCCGTATCTCACTCAGCCACTTTAAAGCGGACTTTCTGTGAGATATGGGGGTACCTTGTTCTCGGTTAACGTCTCAATACTAGTTAACTTCCTATACACAGTGCACTCCTCTTATATACCGTCTACGGTCCCCCTCTACGGGGTGTTTTATCCGCTCGATCAGACTAGGATAATCCTTAGAGACGGCCCTATCCCAGTGCCCACAACCGGAACGTTCGGATGTCGTCCCACCAACTGACGCAAGTCAGCGAATTACCCTGCTACGCCGGGATATGAGGAAGGACCAAGAGGAGATTTAACTAAAGCTACTCACTTGGCTGCGCAACCTTCACATCGATCCCGTCGCCCAGTGGATTCACTCGCCGGCTCGATCAGTCGCTGGTTGAAATCCCGCTTCTGACACCAAATGTTGATTCACGTTTTTCTCTCACATCGGTTGTTTCGACAATAATCGACCAGGCACCGGGGTCACTTTAAACGTACGTTTATTGAGCAGGAGTCTCCACACAGGTTTAACAACCTAGCAAAGAGTCAAGCTCTCTGCCCTTAATTGCAATGCTTTATATATGTTAATGCCACCGTTTAGCCCCCTCCCACATTACCCAATTAATCGACAGACCTGTACACAATGGTCATGATAACAGGCACGTACACAATGGGAGATGTTAATTAGTGGAACAACACTAGAGCTAAGACAGGGACATTTCTCAGACTTTCCTGAGCCAGCGGTTTGCATATTCTTCAGCCTTCTGAAACTCAGCCACCTCAATCAGACGAGTGCGAGGAATATCAAAGTTGCGAATATGCAGCATCAGCAGGATAATGTGTATTTCTCAGGATCACAACTTCTTGAGGCCTGCAGCCACATAGTCAGCAACTTTGGTCAGCAGACATTTAAGTTTCAACCCAGTTCACCTGACCTCCATTTTCCCTTCACATAACCATTTTACAGTGCTGATTCAAGATTTACATTCACAGGTTTGTAGGTTAATTTGGCTTAAGTAAAAATTGTAAATTGACTCTAGTTTGTAGGATAGTGTTAGTGTACGGGGATCGTTGGTCGGTGTGGGCTCGGTGGGCTGAAGGGCCTGTTTGGGCGCTGTATGTCAAAACTAAACTAAACTAAACTAAACACAAATAATCTAAACTAAACTAAATTAAACTGAACTGGCCCAACTGGTCCATGAAGGTTAAGATGCCCCATCAACATTAGTCCCACCTGCTCGTGTTTAGCCCATATCCCTCTAAATCTTGTAGGAAGGAAGTTCAGATGCTGGTTTAAACTGAAGATAGACACAAAATGCTGGAGTAACTCACAGGTCACAGTTTAATGATAAGGGGGAAATCTTTTAGGACCGAAATGAGAAAAACATTTTTCACACAGAGAATCTGTGGAATTCTCTGCCACAGAAGGTAGTTGAAACATAGAAACATAGAAAATAGGTGCAGGAGTAGGCCATTCGGCCCTTCAAGGCGATTTGAAGCCAGTTCATTGGCTATATTTAAGAGGGAGTTAGATGTGGCCCTTGTGGCTAAAGGGATCAGGGGGTATGGAGGGAAGGCAGGTACAGGATACTGAGTTGGATGATCAGCCATGATCATATTGAATGGTGGTGCAGGCTCGAAGGGCCGAATGTCCTACTCCTGCACCTATTTTCTATGTTTCTATGTTTCCATGTTTCTATGTAACCAAAACTGAATACAACCATGAAGACTGTGGCAACATCCTCACCTAAATCATCACCCACCTATCCATGTTCTCCAGAGATGCTGCCTGACCCGCTGAGTTACTCCAGCACTCGGTGTCCGTACGAATATCCTTGTGACTTTTCTCTGCACTCTGCGTATCATTGCACTTCTGTTTGTGAATTTTCTTTCTGCAGAAATTAACTCCAGACGTTGCTTTATACCAAAGATAGACACAAAGAGCTGGAGTAAATCAGGCAGTCAAAGGGCCTGTTTGCACACTGTATCTCTAAACTAAACTAAAATCTATATGTGTAGGAAAGAACTGCAGATTCTGATTTAAAATGAAGGTGGACTCAAAATGCTGGAGTAATGCTGCCTGACCCTCTGTGTTACTCCAACATTTTGTGTCTCTTCAGTTTAAACCAGCTTCTGCAGTTTCTTCCTGCACATTAGTTTAGTTTAGTTTAGTTTAGTTGATATGAGTTGTTCATAAGGCCATAAGGTCATAAATGATAGGAGCAAAATTAGGCCATTCGGCCCATCAAGTCTACTCTGTCATTCAATCACGGCTGATCTTCCTAACCCCATTCTCCTGCCTTCTCCCCATAACACCCTGGGATACACTGCCTGGGGTGGTGTTGGTGGCAGATACGATAGTTGTGTTTAAGAGGCTTGTGAGGTGAGACTGGACATCAGTCACAGGACAGAGAGGAATCATATTAGTGGAAAGTCCGTTGCAGTTTAGTGGTGTGGCGGGTTTGGGGTTAGCATTGTGCAGTGTGGTTCAACAACCTGATGGTTGCTAAGAAGCTATTCTTGAACCTGGAGGTCATGGTTCTCAGGCTTGTGTACCTCCTTTCCGATGGTAGCCGTGAGGTGAGGGTGTGGCCAGGGTGATGTGGGTCTCTGCTGATATTCTCTGCCTATTTGAGGCAGCGACTCCTGTGGTGGATGTTAATTATTTGTGGTGGATGTTGGGGACCCTTTCGATGGTGGGGAGTTCAGTACCCGTTCAGTACTTCATAAGTGATAGGAGCAGATTTAGGCCATTGAGTCTACTCCGCCATTCACTTACAAATCAATTTTATTACATATAATAATAAACAACAAAACACACAATAAACACAAATTAACATCCACCACAGTGAGTTCACCAGGCACCTCCTCACTGTGATGGAGGCAAAAGTCTTAAAGTCACTGTCTCTTCCCTCCTTATTCTCCCATAGGTAGTATTGATAGGGGACGATCAGCCATGATCACAATGAATGATGGTGCTGGCTCGAAGGGCTGAATGGCCTCCTCCTGCACCTATTTTCTATGTTTCTATGTTTCTAAAGGGATCAGGGGGTATGGAGAGAAGGCAGGTACAGGATACTGAGTTGGATGATCAGCCATGATCATATTGAATGGCGGTGCAGGCTCGAAGGGCCGAATGGCCTCTACTCCTGCACCTATTTTCTATGCTTCTATGTTTCTATACTGACCATCGATCACCCTTTCACACTAGTTCCATGTTAGTCCACTCCTTACACAATAGGGGGGAAATTTACAGAAGCCAATTAACCTACAAACTCGAAACTTCGTTGGGATGTGGGAGAAAACCTGAGCACCCAGAAGTGACCCTCGTGGTCACAGGGCGAACGTGCAAACTCCGTTTGACAACACCCGTAAACTGGATCGAACCCGGGCTTCTGGCGCTGCAAGGCAGCAACTCTACCACTTTGTGCGGGTGGGGGGGGGGAGGAGGATGTACAGGGAAGAGCTGGAAGAGAGATGGGGGCAGGGCAAAGTCTGGCAAGTGATAGGTGGATACAGATGCGAGGGAGCATTTTGAGAGACAGCGGCTCTCTACCCACTGTGCCCACCCAGATGAACCAATTACTTTGTGACTTTGTGCATAAGATGAGCCAGATATCAGTGAGGTTGAAGCAGTTCAGGGAAAATGAGGAAGTTAGTCGAAAATAGCAGGAGGGAAGTTGGTGACCTTGAAAGCTGACACATTGCAAGGACTTTATGATTCATAATGTCACGAGTCACAGTGTTATGCAGCACGAATACAGGCCCTTCGGCCCATCTCATTGATGTTGACTGATGCCCCATCCACGCTACTCCCATTCAGTTCAGTTTAGTTTAGGATAGTTCAGTTTGGTTTATATTTTTGAGATACAGCACCCAAACAGGCCCTTCAGCCCATCTGGTTGATGCTGGCTAAGATGCCCCATCCACGCTACTCCCATTTAGTTTAATTTACTTTTGTGTGCAATTCAGTTCAGTTCGCTGTGCTTAGTCACGTGTGGCATGTCACTATGCTTAGCCACAAACTAGATGCAGGAAAAATGTTCCCAATGTTGGGCGAGTCTAGAACCAGGGGCCACACAGTCTTAGAATAAAGGGGAGGTCATTTAAGACTGAGGTGAGAAAAAACTTTTTCACCCAGAGAGTTGTGAATTTATGGAATTCCCTGCCACAGAGGGCAGTGGAGGCCAAGTCACTGGATGGATTTAAGAGAGAGTTAGATAGAGCTCTAGGGGCTAGTGGAGTCAAGGGATAAGGGGAGAAGGCAGGCACGGGTTATTGATAGGGGACGATTAGCCATGATCACAATGAATGATGGTGCTGGCTCGAAGGGCCAAATGGCCTCCTCCTGCACCTATTTTCTATGTTTCTATGTGGGAATAAAATATTCCACTCCATTCCAGTTCAATTCAGTTTAGTTCAGTTTAGATTATTTTTGTTAGTTTGGTTTAGTTTGGTTTAGTTTAGTTTAGTTTCGAGATACAGCGCCCAAATAGGTCCTTCAGCCCACTGAGACCGTGCCGACCAGCGATCCCCACACACTAGCACTATACTACACACACTAGGGCCAATTTTTACAATTTTTACTGAAGGAAATTAACATACAAACCTGCACGTCTTTGGAGTGTGGGAGGAAACCGGGAAAAACCGACACAGGTAACGGGGAGAAGGTAAAACTCCGCACAGACAACACCCGTAGTCAGGATTTTCCGGTTGCTCCGGTTTCTTCCCACAGTCCAAAGACGTACAGGTTTGTAGGTTAATTTGGCTTAAGTAAAAATTGTAAATTGACTCTAGTTGGTAGGATAGTGTTAGTGTACGGGGATCGTTGGTCGGTGTGGACTCGGTGGGCTGAAGGGCCTGTTTGGGCGCTGTATGTCAAAACAAAACTAAACTAAACACAAATAATCTAAACTAAACTAAATTAAACTGAACTGGCCCAACTGGTCCATGAAGGTTAAGATGCCCCATCAACATTAGTCCCACCTGCTCGTGTTTAGCCCATATCCCTCTAAATCTTGTAGGAAGGAAGTTCAGATGCTGGTTTAAACTGAAGATAGACACAAAATGCTGGAGTAACTCACAGGTCACAGTTTAATGATAAGGGGGAAATCTTTTAGGACCGAAATGAGAAAAACATTTTTCACACAGAGAATCTGTGGAATTCTCTGCCACAGAAGGTAGTTGAAACATAGAAACATAGAAAATAGGTGCAGGAGTAGGCCATTCGGCCCTTCGAGGCGATTTGAAGCCAGTTCATTGGCTATATTTAAGAGGGAGTTAGATGTGGCCCTTGTGGCTAAAGGGATCAGGGGGTATGGAGGGAAGGCAGGTACAGGATACTGAGTTGGATGATCAGCCATGATCATATTGAATGGCGGTGCAGGCTCGAAGGGCCGAATGTCCTACTCCTGCACCTATTTTCTATGTTTCTATGTTTCCATGTTTCTATGTAACCAAAACTGAATACAATCATGAGGACTGTGGCAACATCCTCACCTAAAACATCACCCACCTATCCATGTTCTCCAGAGATGCTGCCTGACCCGCTGAGTTACTCCAGCACTCGGTGTCCGTACGAATATCCTTGTGACTTTTCTCTGCACTCTGCGTATCATTGCACTTCTGTTTGTGAATTTTCTTTGTGCAGAAATTAACTCCAGACGTTGCTTTATACCAAAGATAGACACAAAGAGCTGGAGTAAATCAGGCAGTCAAAGGGCCTGTTTGCACACTGTATCTCTAAACTAAACTAAAATCTATATGTGTAGGAAAGAACTGCAGATTCTGATTTAAAATGAAGGTGGACTCAAAATGCTGGAGTAATGCTGCCTGACCCTCTGTGTTACTCCAACATGTTGTGTCTCTTCAATTTAAACCAGCTTCTACAGTTTCTTCCTGCACATTAGTTTAGTTTAGTTTAGTTTTGTTGATATGAGTTGTTCATAAGGCCATAAGGTCATAAATGATAGGAGAAAAATTAGGCCATTCGGCCCATCAAGTCTACTCTGTCATTCAATCACGGCTGATCTTCCTAACCCAATTCTCCTGCCTTCTCCCCATAACACCGTGGGATACACTGCCTGGGGTGGTGTTGGTGGCAGATACGATAGTTGTGTTTAAGAGGCTTGTGAGGTGAGACTGGACATCAGTCACAGGACAGAGAGGAATCATATTAGTGGAAAGTCCGTTGCAGTTTAGTGGTGTGGCGGGTTTGAGGTTAGCATTGCGCAGTGTGGTTCAACAACCTGATGGTTGCTAAGAAGCTATTCTTGAACCTGGAGGTCATGGTTCTCAGGCTTGTGTACCTCCTTTCCGATGGTAGCCGTGAGGTGAGGGTGTGGCCAGGGTGATGTGGGTCTCTGCTGATATTCTCTGCCTATTTGAGGCAGCGACTCCTGTGGTGGATGTTAATTATTTGTGGTGGATGTTGGGGACCCTTTCGATGGTGGGGAGTTCAGTACCCGTTCAGTACTTCATAAGTGATAGGAGCAGATTTAGGCCATTGAGTCTACTCCGCCATTCACTTACGGCTGATCTATCTTTCCCTCTCAACCCCATTCTACTGCCTTCTCCTCCTAACCCCTGACACCCTTAAGGGCCTGTCCCACGAACATGCGACTGCATGCGGCAAGTGAGACCAAACCGGAAGTGGGGGCCGCGCGGAGGTCGAGTGATCCCGTATGAGTTCACGTGAAGTTCGAGGGAAGTGCGCGGTGAGTTCGCGCTAGGCGTATGCCGTCAAGACGCTGCGTACGGCGTTGAGACACTGCACACGCCTGTCGATGCTGTGCGTACGGCCTCAAAGCGGCTGCGGGCCGGCAGGCCGTTGCCACGCGGGATTTTTGGACAGTGTCAGTTTTTCCGAGTCCCGCGTGATGTCGGGACCAGCTCCGCACAACTCCATACGGCTCCGGCGATCGAAATGGGACCGGCCCCTCGAGGCCGTACGGCTCAAGCGACTACGTTACGTTGCGCTTGCCACATGGAGTCGCATGCTGGTGGGACAGGCCCGTTACAAATCATCAATCCGCGCCTGAGAAATATCCTTTGGTGGCTTCCACAGCTATCTACGGCAATGAATTCCACAGATTCACCACACTCTGATTAAAGAAATTCCTCTTCATCTCCTTTCTAAAGGTACGTCCTTTAATTCTGAGGCTGTGCCCTCTGGTCCTAGACTCTCCCACAAATCAGTGATCCCCGTACACTGGCATTATCCTATAAACTGCGGACAATTTTAACTGAAGCCGGTTAACTTACAGACCTGCACATCTGGTGTGGGAGGAAACCGGAGCACCCGGAGAAAACACATGATTGATTGACCGATCGATTGACCGATCGATCAATGAATCAATTCATTGATCGATTGACTGGCTGATTGATTGGTTGATTGATGAATAAGATGGAAACAGGCCCTTTGGCCCACTGGGTCCATACCTTAAGGGGTTAGACAAGCTAGATGCAGGAAGATTATTCCCGATGCTGGGGAAGCCCAGGATAAGGGGTCACAGTCGTAAAATAAAGGGGAGGTCATTTAAGACTGAGGTGAGAAAAAACTTTTTCACGCAGAGAGTTGTGAATTTATGGAGTTCCCTGCCACAGAATGCAGTGGAGGCCAAGTCACTGGATGGATTTAAGAGAGAGTTAGATAGAGCTCTAGGGGCTAGTGGAGTCAAGGGATATTGGGAGATGGCAGGCACGGGATTAGATTAGATTAGATTCCTTTATTTGTCATTCAGACCTTTCGGTCTGAATGAAATTTCATTACCTGCAGTCATACATATAATAATAAACAACAAAACACACAATAAACACAAATTAACATCCACCACAGTGAGTTCACCAGGCACCTCCTCACTGTGATGGAGGCAAAAGTCTTAAAGTCACTGTCTCTTCCCTCCTTATTCTCCCATAGGTAGTATTGATAGGGGACGATCAGCCATGATCACAATGAATGGCGGTGCTGGCTCGAAGGGCCGAATAGCCTCCTCCTGCACCTATTTTCTATGTTTCTATGTTTCTAAAGGGATCAGGGGGTATGGAGAGAAGGCAGGTACAGGATACTGAGTTGGATGATCAGCCATGATCATATTGAATGGCGGTGCAGGCTCGAAGGGCCGACTGGCCTACTCCTGCACCTATTTTCTATGCTTCTATGTTTCTATACTGACCATCCATCACCCTTTCACACTAGTTCCATGTTAGTTCACTCCTTACACACTAGGGGGCAAATTTACAGAAGCCTACAAACTCGAACGTTGTTGGGATGTGGGAGAAAACCTGAGCACCCAGAGGTGACCCTCGTGGTCACAGGGCGAACGTGCAAACTCCGTATAGACAACACCCGTAAACAGGATCGAACCCGGGCTTCTGGTGCTGCAAGGCAGCAACTCTACCACTATGTGCGGGTGGGGGGGGGAGGAGGATGTACAGGGAAGAGCTGGAAGAGAGATGGGGGCAGGGCAAAGTCTGGCAAGTGATAGGTGGATACAGATGCGAGGGAGCATTTTGAGAGACAGCGGCTCTCTACCCACTGTGCCCACCCAGATGAAACAATTACTTTGTGACTTTGTGCATAAGATGAGCCGGATATCAGTGAGGTTGATGCAGTTCAGGGAAAATGAGGAAGTTAGTCGAAAATAGCAGGAGGGAAGTTGGTGACCTTGAAAGCTGATACATTGCAAGGACTTTATGATTCATAATGTCACGAGTCACAGTGTTATGCAGCACGAATACAGGCCCTTCGGCCCATCTCATTGATGTTGACTATGATGCCCCATCCACGCTACTCCCATTCAGTTCAGTTTAGTTTAGAATAGTTCAGTTTGGTTTATATTTTTGAGATACAGCACCCAAACAGGCCCTTCAGCCCATCTGGTTGATGCTGGCTAAGATGCCCCATCCACGCTACTCCCATTTAGTTTAATTTACTTTTGTGTGCAATTCAGTTCAGTTCGCTGTGCTTAGTCACGTGTGGCATGTCACTATGCTTAGTCACAAACTAGATGCAGGAAAAATGGTCCCAATGTTGGGCGAGTCTAGAACCAGGGGTCACACAGTCTTAGAATAAAGGGGAGGTCATTTAAGACTGAGGTGAGAAAAAACTTTTTCACCCAGAGAGTTGTGAATTTATGGAATTCCCTGCCACAGAGGGCAGTGGAGGCCAAGTCACTGGATGGATTTAAGAGAGAGTTAGATAGAGCTCTAGGGGCTAGTGGAGTCAAGGGATAAGGGGAGAAGGCAGGCACGGGTTATTGATAGGGGACGATTAGCCATGATCACAATGAATGATGGTGCTGGCTCGAAGGGCCGAATGGCCTTCTCCTGCACCTATTTTATATGTTTCTATGTGGGAATAAAATATTCCACTCCATTCCAGTTCAATTCAGTTTAGTTCAGTTTAGATTATATTTGTTAGTTTGGTTTAGTTTGGTTTAGTTTAGTTTAGTTTCGAGATACAGCGCCCAAATAGGTCCTTCAGCCCAACTGAGATCATGCCGACCAGCGATCCCCACACACTAGCACTATACTACACACACTAGGGCCAATTTTTACAATTTTTACTGAAGGAAATTAACATACAAACCTGCACGTCTTTGGAGTGTGGGAGGAAACCGGGAAAAACCGACACAGGTAACGGGGAGAAGGTAAAACTCCGCACAGACAACACCCGTAGTCAGGATTTTCCGGTTGCTCCGGTTTCTTCCCACAGTCCAAAGACGTACAGGTTTGTAGGTTAATTTGGCTTAAGTAAAAATTGTAAATTGACTCTAGTTTGTAGGATAGTGTTAGTGTACGGGGATCGTTGGTCGGTGTGGACTCGGTGGGCTGAAGGGCCTGTTTGGGCGCTGTATGTCAAAACTAAACTAAACTAAACACAAATAATCTAAACTAAACTAAATTAAACTGAACTGGCCCAACTGGTCCATGAAGGTTAAGATGCCCCATCAACATTAGTCCCACCTGCTCGTGTTTAGCCCATATCCCTCTAAATCTTGTAGGAAGGAAGTTCAGATGCTGGTTTAAACTGAAGATAGACACAAAATGCTGGAGTAACTCAGTGGGACAGACGGCATCTCTGGATAGAAGGAATGGGTGATGTTTAGGGTCGAGACCCTTCGTCAGACCGGAAACATCACCCAATCCTTCTATCCAGAGATGCTGCCTGTCCCGTTGAGTTACTCCAGCATTTTGTGTCAATCTTCCCTCTAAATCTTTCCTATTCTATCCATGCACCCACCCAAATGTCTTTTGTTGCCTCATCTGGCAGCGCATTCCATACACCTCCGTGTGGTAAAGGTTGCCCCTCAGATTCCAGTAAATTCTTGCCCCTCTCACCGTAAACCTATAGAAACATAGAAACATAGAAAATAGGTGCAGGAGAAGGCCATTCGGCCCTTCGAGCCTGCACCGCCATTCAATATGACCATGGCTGATCATCCAACTCAGTATCCCATCCCTGCCTTCTCTCCATACCCCCTGATCCCCTTAGCCACAAGGGCCACATCTAACTCCCTCTTAAAGATAGCCAATGAACTGGCCTCAACTACCTTCTGTGTCAGAGAATTCCACAGATTCACCACTCTCTGTGTGAAAAATGATTTTCTCATCTCGGTCCTAAAAGACTTTCCTCTTATCCTTAAACTGTGACCCCTCGTTCTGGACTTCCCCAACATTGGGAATAATCTTCCTGCATCTAGCCTGTGCAACCCCTTAAGAATTTTGTAAGTTCCTATAAGATCCCCCCTCAATCTTCTAAATTCTAGCGAGTACAAGCCGAGTCTATCCAGTCTTTCTTCATATGAAAGTCCTGCCATCCCAGGAATCAGTGAACCTTCTCTGTACTCCCTCTATGGCAAGAATGTATTTCCTCAGATTAGGAGACCAAAACTGTACGCAATACTCCAGGTGTGGTCTCACCAAGACCCTGTACAACTGCAGTAGAACCTCCCTGCTCTTATACTCAAATCCTTTTGCTATGAATGCTAACATACCATTTCTATGTCCTCTAGTTCTTCAATCACGGTTCTGGGTAAAAGATTTTGTATATTCACCCTATCCATTCCCCTCATGATTTTACACATATCTATAATATCACCCCTCAGCCTCCTGCGCTCCAAGGAATAAAGTCCTAGCCTGCCCAACCTCTCCCTATAGCTCAGGCCCTCGAGTCCTGGCAACATCCTTGTAAAGCTTCTCTGCACCACTTTCAGATTAGTGACAATATTTCCCACAGCAGGTGTCACCACCCCCTATCAGTCTGAAGAAGGGTTTCGGCCCGAAAAGTCACCTATTTCCTTCGCTCCATAGATGCTGCTGCACCCGCTGAGTTTCTCCAGCATTTTTGTGTACCTTCGATTTTCCAGCATCTGCAGTTCCTTCTTGAACAACATTGAAAGTAGGCATGCAGGTGCAGCAGGCAGTGAAGAAAGCGAATGGTATGTTAGCATTCATAGCAAAAGGATTTGAGTATAGGAGCAGGGAGGTTCGACTGCAGTTGTACAGGGTCTTGGTGAGACCACACCTGGAGTATTGCGTACAGTTTTGGTTTCCTAATCTGAGGAAAGACATTCTTGTCATAGACGGAGTACAGAGAAGGTTCACCAGACTGATTCCTGGGATGTCAGGACTTTCATATGAAGAAAGACTGGATAGACTCGGCTTGGACTCGCAAGAATTTAGGAGATTGAGGGGGGATCTTATAGAAACTTACGAAATTCTTAAGCGGTTGGACAGGCTAGATGCAGGAAGATTGTTCCCGATGTTGGGGAAGTCCAGAACAAGGGTCACAGTTTAATGATAAGGGGGAAATCTTTTAGGGCCGAAATGAGAAAAACATTTTTCACACAGAGAATCTGTGGAATTCTCTGCCACAGAAGGTAGTTGAAACATAGAAACATAGAAAATAGGTGCAGGAGTAGGCCATTCGGCCCTTCGAGGCGATTTGAAGCCAGTTCATTGGCTATATTTAAGAGGGTGTTAGATGTGGCCCTTGTGGCTAAAGGGATCAGGGGGTATGGAGGGAAGGCAGGTACAGGATACTGAGTTGGATGATCAGCCATGATCACATTGAATGGCGGTGCTGGCTCGAAGGGCCGAATGTCCTACTGCTGCACCTATTTTCTATGTTACTATGTTTCCATGTTCATATGTAACCAAAACTGAATACAATCATGAGGACTGTGGCAACATCCTCACCTAAAACATCACCCACCTATCCATGTTCTCCAGAGATGCTGCCTGACCCGCTGAGTTACTCCAGCACTCGGTGTCCTTACGAATATCCTTGTGACTTTTCTCTGCACTCTGCGTATCATTGCACTTCTGTTTGTGAATTTTCTTTGTGCAGAAATTAACTCCAGACGTTGCTTTATACCAAAGATAGACACAAAGAACTGGAGTAAATCAGGCAGTCAAAGGGCCTGTTTGCACACTGTATCTCTAAACTAAACTAAAATCTATATGTGTAGGAAAGAACTGCAGATTCTGATTTAAAATGAAGGTGTACTCAAAATGCTGGAGTAACTCAGCGGGACAGGCAGCATCTCTGGAGAGAAGGAATGGGTGACGTTTCGGGTCGAGACCCTTCTTCAGATTTACATGTCATCTATATCAATGATTTGGATGAGGACGTACCTGGCAATAATGGATTCAATTATTTTATTGTCATTGCACTTTTCAGTGCAACAAAATGGTTTAGCCTGCAGTCATAACATAGAATAACTAACAAAACAAACACTCAACACAGTTTAAAGTCCCAAAGTCATTGTCTCTTCCCTCCTTGCTCTCCCTCTGCGCTGAGGCAATCCAGGCCTCTGATGTTGTGACCCCACCGGGTGATGGTGTGTAAGTCCCGCGGCTGAATCCGAGCTCCGCAAACGGGCCGGTTCAAACTCCGCGGCCCGGGGCGGTCGAAGCTGCCGAAGCTGCCGCCCTCCAGTCCAGCGGATGCAGCTGTTGTTGCGGGAGCTAAGCTGCGGAAAAATAGGTCACCAACCTGTGACCAGCTAGCTCCCGACGATGTCGTCCACTGGCCCGCGGCTGAGCCTCCGAGGCTCCAAAGTCGGGTCGGAAGTTGGGTCGCCCCGCAACCACAGCCCCGAAGTCGGCCAGCCTCGCGTTGGTAAGTCCTGGCTGGCTCTGCCTACGGAGCCTCGAGGTCGGACCCAGTTGGAGGCCGCCAGCTCCGCGATAGGCCTCAGCGCAGACGGAGACGGAGACGGGGGATACGGCAGGAAAGGTTGCATCCCCCCCCGAAGGAATTCAAAAAACATGTTACACCCACCCCCCCACACTTACACAACTAAATAAACCGAAATAAACTCTAACACGGGGCAAAAGAAAACAAAAAAAAGAAAAGACTAACGGACTGCAGGCGAGCCGCAGCTGCAAGGCAGCGCCGCCACTTCCGCAAGATTAGCAACTTTGCCGATGATATTAAAGAGGGTGGTTTTACAGATAGTGAAGATGGTTGTGAATAACTGCTGCAGGACTTTGATCGATTGGTCAGGTGGGCTGAGGAATGGTTGATGGAATTTAATACCGAGTAATGCGAGGCGTTGCATTTTGAGAAGTCTAACATGGGCAGGACCTACACAGTGAATGATAGGGCTCCAGGGGTGTCGTAGAGCAGAGGGATCTAGGAGTGTAGGTGTATGGTTCCTTGAAGGTGGACTCTGGAGTTTAGAAGGGTGAGAGGGGATCTCATTGAAACATCTAAGATTGTTACGGTTTGGGCACGCTAGAGGCAGGAAACATGTTCCCGATGTTGGGGGAGTCCAGGACCAGGGGCCACACAGTTTAAGAATAAGGGGTAAGCCATTTAGAACAGAGACGAGGAAACACTTTTTCTCACAGAGAGTGGTGAGTCTGTGGAATTCTCTGCCTCAGAGGGCGGTGGAGGTGGGTTCTCTGGATGCTTTCAAGAGAGAGCTAGATAGGGCTCTTAAAAATAGTGGAGTCAGGGGATATGGGGAGCAGGCAGGAACGGGGTACTGATTGGGGGTGATCATCCATGATCACATTGAATGGCGGTGCTGGCTCGAAGGGCCAAATGGCCTACTCCTGCACCTATTGTTTATTGTCTAATGTCTATTGAGTGGCAGCTGGATAGGGTGGTCAAAAGGGCTTTTGGCACTTTGGCCTTCATCATTCAGAGTATTGAGTATAGAGTTGGGAGGTCATGTTGCAGTTGCATGGAGGGGTCGCATTTAGAACATTGCATTCCGTTCTGGTCACCATGTTGGCCGGTGTGGGCAAGTTGGGCTGAAGGGCCTGTTTCCACACTGTATCACTCTGTCGAGGACTCTATGACTCTAAAAGATGCTGCCTGACCCGCTGAATTACTCCAGCACTTCATGCCTATCTTTTGTGACTATTCTTTTACTGTCATGCAGAACAGGGGCATTGTTTTTTGTGTGTTTGTCTGAGTGATGCAGCTGCAAGCAAGATTTTCATTAGCCATAGAGTCACACAGGGATACAGCATGGAAACAGGCCCTTCGGCACTACTTGCCCACACCAGCCAAAATATCTCAGCTACACTAGTCCCACTTGCCTGCGTTTGGTCAATATCCCTCTAAACCTGTCCTATCCATCCACCTGTACAACTGTTTCTTAAACATTGGGATAGTCCCTGCCACAACTACCTCTTCTGGCAGCTCATTCCATACACGCACCACCCTTTGTGTGAAAAAAGTTACCTATGAAATCATTTCCCCTTCACCGATCTATGTCCTCTGGTCCTCAAATCCCCTCCTCTGGGCAAGAGACTTTGTGCTCTCATGATTTTGTACACCTCTGTGAGATCGGCCCCTCATCCGCCTGTACTCCAAGGAATAGAGTCCCAGCCTGCTCAATCTCTCCCTGTCGCTCAGACCCTCGGGTCCTGGCAACATCCTCGTAAATCCTCTCTGCATCATTTCCAACATGACAACGGTTTTCCTGGACCGCACCAACATCTTGTATAACTGCAACATGACCACCCAACTTCCAGTCCTAGCCTGCTCAACCTCTCCCTGTAACTCAGACCCCCGAGTCCTGACAACATCCTCTTTGTAGCTGTACCTCACTGCATTTGTGCGTATGACATTAAACATGACTTAAATGTGGTTTGCAAGCCGGTTTTGAGTCAACACCCACATTGCTTTAGCTTTTTGTGAGCTGCACAGTAAACATGAGTGTGTTTATCTGCAGTGAACCTTGTGGATAAAAATAACCTCGCCTCCAGCTGTATCACAGTATGATATGGCAACTGCTCTGTCTCCGACCGGAAAGCCCTGCAGAGGGTGGTGAAAACTGCCCAACGCATCACCGGTTCCTCACTCCCCTCCATTGAGTCTGTCCAAAGCAAGCGATGTCTGTGAAGGGCGCTCAGCATCGTCAAGGACTGCTCTCACCCCAACCACAGACTGTTTCCTACCATCCGGGAGGCGCTACAGATCTCTCCGTTGCCGGACCAGCAGGTGCAGGAACAGCTTTTTCCCTGCGGCTGTCACACTACTTAACTCTGCACCTCGGTGATTGCCAATCACCCCCCCCCCCCAGGACACTCCTTCCCCCAGAAAAATCGCACTACTACTACTGTATGTACGTATATATATTTATTGCTCATTATTCTATGTTTGCTCTTCTAGGGAGATGCTAACTGCATTTCGTTGTCTCTGTACTGTACACTGCACAATGACAATAAAGATTGAATCTGAATCTGAATCTGAATCAATGACAGGCTGTTTGAATTCAATCCATTCTCATCTTGGTGACTTCTTATCTCTGAAGATCTGTCCTGGGCCCAACACGTTGAAGCAAACATCAAGACAGCTATCCACCACGCCTATACCTTTCTTTTAGTTTATTTTAGTTTAGAGATACAGCGTGGAAACAGGCCCTTCGGCCCACCGAGACCGCACCACCCAGCGATCCCCGCACGCTAACACTATCTTACACGCACTAGGTAGGGGCATTTACACCAAGCCAATTAACCTACATTCCTGTACATCTTTGGAGTGTGGGAGGAAACCAAAGATCTCAGAGCAAACCCACAAAGGTCGTGGGGTGAATGTACAGACTCCGTAGAGACAAGCATCTGTGGTCAGGATCGAACCCGTGTCTCTGGCGCTGAAAGGCAGTAGGTCTAGCGCTGTGCTATGGAGCCGCCCACTTCCTCAGAAGAATAGAAACATAGAAACATAGAAAATAGGTGCAAGAGTAGGCCATTCGGCCCTTCGAGCCTGCACCGCCATTCAATATGATCATGGCTGATCATCCAACTCAGTATCCTGTACCTGCCTTCTCTCCATACCCCCTGATCCCTTTAGCCACAAGGGCCACATCTAACTCCCTCTTAAATATAGCCAATGAACTGGCCTCAGTTACCTTCTGTGGCAGAGAATTCTAGAGATTCACCACACTCTGTGTAAAAAATGTTTTTCTCATCTCGGTCCTAAAAGATTTCCCCCTTATCCTTAAACTGTGACCCCTTGTTCTGGACTTCCCCAACATCGGGAACAATCTTCCTGCATCAAGCCTGTCCAACCCCTTAAGAATTTTGTAAGTTTCTATAAGATCCCCCCTCATGATGAGATTTGGTAAGTTGATGAATACTCTCTTGAACTTCATAATATGTTCCAAGTGTAGAATTACGCCATTCGGTCCATCAAGTCTATGCTACCATTCAATCATGGCTGATCTATCTTTCTCTCTCAACCCCATTCTCCTGCCTTCTCCCCAAAATCTCTGAACACCCTTACCAATCAAAAACCTGCCTTAAAAATGTTTTAAAAAGATCCATTGACGGCCTACACAGCTGTCTATGGCAATGAATTCCACAGATTTACCTCCCTCTACAGGTGTACAGTAGAGAGCATATTGACTGGGGCCAACATCATGGCTTGGTTCAGCAACTCGAATGCCCAGGAATGAAGGAGATGGTGAAAAGTGGTGGACACTGCCCGGTCCACCACGGTACTGACCTCCCCACCATCGAATGGATCTACAGGAGTCGCTGCCTCAAAAAGGCAGCCAGCATCGTCAGAGACCCACACCACCCTGGCCACGCTCTCATTTCACTCCGGCCATCGGTAAGAAGGTACAGGAGCCTGAAAACTGTAACGTTCAAGAACAGCTACTTTCCAACAGAAAATAGGCTATTAAACACCGCACAACACAATGTGTAGGAATGAAATGAAGATGCTGGTTTGTGCCGATTATAGACACAAAATCTGGGGTAACTCAGTGATCTGGAGTAAAGGGCCTGTTCCACGAGCATGCGACTCCATGCGGCAAGCGCGACCTAACGTGGTCTCTTGAGCCGTATGGCCTCGCGGGGCCGGTCCAACTTTGATCGCCGGAGCCGTATGGAGTTGTGCGGAGCTGGTCCCGACATCGCGCGGGGCTCCTAAAACCGGCCGTGTTCAAAAATTCCGCGCGGCAACGGCCCGCCGGCCCGCAGCCGCCTCGACGCCGTAAGTCACGCGCGAACTTCCCGCGGACTTCGCTCGAACTTCACGTCACTCACTTGACCTCCGCGCGGCCCCCGCTTCCGGTTTGGTCGCGCTCGCCGCATGCAGGTCGCATGCTCGTGGGACAGCCCCTTTACTCACTGATCTCCAGAGATGCTGCCTGACCCGCTGAGTTACTCCAGCAGTTTGCGCCTATCTACTGCACAACACTAACTTCAGCAATGGACCTCTCTGGACTGTGTCTTTGGTTGAACCTAGGTCGTTGAGGGTTTGTTTGCACTAAACGGCACGGAGTTTGTAAATTCCCCCCGTGACCTGCGTGGGTTTTCACTGAGATCTTCCGTTTACTCCCACACTCCAGTCGTACAGGTTTGTTAGGTTAATAGGCTTGGTATAAATGTAGGATGGTGTTAGTGAGCGGGGGTCACAGGTCGGTGCGGACTCGGTGGGCCGAAGGGCCTCCTTCCATGTTGCATCTCTAAAACTAGAACTAAAACTGGTACTGTGGTAAATCATTTATGTGTTTATTATAGGGGAACCACTTCAATGGAGGCACAGCTGGTAGAGCTGCTGCCTCACAGCGCCATGGACCCGGGTTCGATCCTGACTTCGGGTACTGTCTGCGTGCGCGGAGTTTGCACGTTCCATAGAGGGAGTACAGAGAAGGTTCAGCAAACTGATTCCTGGGATGTCAGAACTTTCATATATCATATAAAGAAAGACTGGATAGACTCGGCTTGTACACGCTAGAATTTAGAAGATTGAGGGGGGATCTTATAGAAACGTACAAAATTCTTAAGGGGTTGGACAGGCTAGATGCAGGAAGATTGTTCCCGATGTTGGGGAAGCCCAGAACAAGGAGTCACAGTTTAAGGATAAGGGGAAAGTCTTTTAGGACCGAGATGAGAAAAACACTTTTCTTTCACACACAGAGAGTGGTGAATCTGTGGAATTCTCTGCCACATAAGGTAGTTGAGGCCAGTTCATTGGCTATATTCAAGAGGGAGTTAGATGTGGCCCTTGTGGCTAAAGGGATCAGGGGGTATGGAGAGAAGGCAGGTATGGGATACTGAGTTGGATGATCAGCCATGATCATATTGAATGGCGGTGCAGGCTCGAAGGGCCGAATGGCCTACTCCTGCACCTATTTTCTATGTTTCTATGTTCTCCCTGTGGCTCTGTGGGTTTCCACCGGGTGCTCCGTTTCCTTCCACATCCCAAAGACGTGCGGGCTTACAGTTGTCTGAAGAAGAGCTCTGACCCGAAACGTCACCTATTCCTTTTCTCCAGAGATGCTGCCTGAGCCTCTGAGTTGCTCCAGCATTTTGTGTCTTCCTTGCGACACATGGGTTTGTAGGTTAATCGGCCCTCTGTAGATTGTTCCGAGTATGTAGGGAATGGATGAGAAGGTGGGATAGCGCAGAACTACTGTGAACAGGTGATCAATGATCTGCATGGACTTGGTGGAAACCTCCCCCTTCCCATTTCTCCTACCAGTCCCCGATTACATTTTATCCCTGTTTGCTTTGTAGTCACTTTCTCCTCATTAACTATGATCTATTCTACATATTCCTTCATCCACATTTCTTTTGAGGTCTCGTTTCACACACTTTACCCTTCCTTATCTCTGTGTCTCCCTCTCCCTTAACTCTCTGTCTGAAGAAGAGTCTCGACGCAAAACGTCGCCCAAAGCTTCTCTTCAGAGATGCTGCCTGTCCCTCTGCATTACTCCGGCATTTTGTTTCTATCAAGTAAACTAAACTAAACTAAACTAAACTAAACTAAACTAAACTAAACTAAACTAAACCAAACCAAACCAAACCAAACCAAACCCAAAAAAACCCAACCCAACCCAACCCAACCCAACTCGTTACTGTACACTGCAAGGGCCAGGAAGCGTGTGGTAACTCTGACCCCTCTCACCCTGGCCACAAGCTCTTTGAATCACTTCCCTCTGGACTGTCAAAGCCGCCACAGCCAGACATAAAAACAGCTTTTTTCCAATTATAGTAGCTCTACTAAATAACCAAAAGTCTGTAGCCTCCTTTTGCTCTGATATTTTACTTCATTCACATATTTATACTATAATGTTTTATTCTTAATGTTTTAATGTTTTATGTTTTATTCTTAATTGTTTACTGTATGTATGTCGTGTTGCTACTTGCGAGCGGAGCACCAAGGCAAATTCCTTGTATGTGTACAAACTTGGCCAATAAATGAATCATTCATTCATTTCTAAACTGAACTAAACTAAACTAAACTAAACTAAACTAAACTGAACTGTACTGAGAATTCCCCCTTGCTTCATTGCCCTGAGGCAATTTGGATGACAAGATGACAGGATGTTCTCGGGAGCACATGCAATCACCCTGAGAGCCACAGTGCTTCCTTCCTGCCTCTTGCCTATGCAGTTATTACTCAGTAAACCACAGCTTGTGCATCTGTGTCACTCCCCCGCCCCCTAGCTCCTGCTCAGCTAAAGATAAACTTGCAAGTCGAATCGGTAGCAAGGAAGGCAAATGCAATGCTAGCATTTATTTCAAGCGGGTTAGAATACAAAAGCAGGGGTGTAATGCTGAGGCTCGATAAGGTGCTGGACAGGCCACATTTGGAGCATTGTGAACAATTTTGGGCCCCATGTCTGAGGAAGGATGTGCTGGCTCTGGAGAGGGTCCAGAGGAGGTTTACAAGAATGATCCCAGGAAAGGCCCGGATAGAGTGGATGTGGAGAGGATGTTTCGACCAGATGGCACAGCCTCAGCCTCAGAACAAAAGGAAGCAAAAGAAAGGAGATGAGGAGGAATTTATTTTGTCAGAGGGTGGTGAATCTGCGGGTTTCATTGCCACAGACGGTTGTGGAAGCTGTCAATGTGTATTTTTAAGGCGGAGATTGACAGATTCTTGATTAGTAATGGTGTCAGGGGTTATGGGGAGAAGGTAGGAGAATGGGGTTAGGAGGGAGAGCTAGATCAGCCATGATTGAATGGCGGAGTAGACTTGATGGGCAGAACGGCTAACTCTGTTCCTGGAGCTTATGACTGACACAAAATGCTGGATTAGGAAAAGGGGAGGTGCAGCGAGACCTGGGTGTACCTGGAGTATTGCGTACAGTTTTGGTCTCCTAATCTGAGGAAGGACATGCTTGTCATAGAGGGAGTACAGAGAAGGTTCTCCAGACTGATTACTGGGATGATAGGACTTTCATATAATAATAATAATAATAAATTTTATTTATGGGCGCCTTTCAAGAGTCTCAAGGACACCTTACAAAAATTGAGCATGTAGAGGAAAAACATGTAAGGGGAATGAAATAAATAGTAGAGACATGACTAGTACACAAAGTAAAGACAGAATTCAATACAAAACACAGTATGAGGCAATTAATGCACAGATGAAAAGGGAGGGGGACGTGGGGCTAAAGATAGGCAGAGGTGAAAAGATGGGTCTTGAGGCGGGACTGGAAGATGGTGAGGGACACGGAATTGCGGATCAGTTGGGGGAGGGAGTTCCAGAGCCTGGGAGCTGCCCTGGAGAAGGCTCTGTCCCCAAAACTGCGGAGGTTGGACTTGTTGGCCAGCAGCTGTCCGTCTTTTCATCTTTTTTTTATTTTTATTAGTTAGTTAAAGTGTTTTTGTTTCTGGAGTTCTAGACTTTTTTATGTGGGGGGTGGGGGGGGGGGGAAGGGGGAAACTACCTTTCAGGGTCCCTACCTGGTCGGAGAGGCAGCTTTTCTCCGGGCTGCAGTTTCGACCCGTCCTCGCGGCCTACCAGCGGGCCTGGAGCGGCGTTTCCTGTCGGGGACCGCCCAGAACCACGGCTTCGGCAGCGGCACAGCGCTGGAGCGCTATCGTGGAGCGGGCGATGCCTTGTCCGGGTCGCCGCGCTGGAGGTCCGGTGAGCTGAAGACTGCCGGGAACAACATCGCGGAGCTGCGGGTCTCAGGAGCGGCCAGCTGCGGGCGGCGGCGCCGAACTGTACACCGGGAGCCTGGGATCTCTAGATGAGATCGCCAGTAGTGGAGCTCCAACCGGCGCGGCCTTGTTAGCTTTGGAAGCCGCGGCCTCCAGTACGGAAGCGGCCGTTCCAGGTGTCTCAAGCCGCTGTGAGGATTCTCCTGACGCCGGAGCACCATCACCCGGCGAGAACGGCCAGGAACATCGGGCCTCCGTAGAGGCAACTGTGGAGGCCTCAATTGGCTCGACTATGGGTGAACTGGGGTTGGGGACTGGACTTTGTGCCTTCCCTCATGGTGGGAGCCATTGTGGGGGGATGTTCTTTATGTTTAAATCTCTTATTAATGTTATGTCTGTATTCTTTCTTTATGTGCTGCATTGGCAAGAAGCATTTCACTACACCTAGGTGTATGTGACCAATAAATAACCTTTGAACCTTTGAACCTTTGTGGATGGAGAGGAGACCGGCTGATGTGGATCTGAGGGACCGTGAGGGTTGGTAGGGGGAGAGGAGGTCAGTGAGATATGGGGGGGCCAGATGGTGGAGGACCAGGATTTTGTAGGTGATCCGGTGGGAGATGGGAAGCCAGTGAAGTTTTTTGAGGACTGGAGTGATGTGATGCCAGGATTTGGTGTGGGTGATGAGTCGGGCGGATGCGTTCTGGACCAGTTGGAGTCGGTTGATGTAGGTGGAGCTGATGCCAAGGAGAAGTGAGTTGCAATAGTCCAGTCGGGAGGAGATCAAGGCATGGATGAGTCTTTCAGCAGTGAGAGAGGGTCTGAGTTTGGCGATGTTGCGGAGATGAAAGAAGGAGGTTTTAATGACATGGCGGATGTGAGGCTCAAGGGAGAGGGTGGAATCAAAGATCACGCCAAGGTTGCGGGCCTGGGGAGATGGGGAGAGTGGTGCCATCGATGGTAAGAGTGGGGTTATTGATTTTGCTGAGTGTGGCTTTGGAGCCTATGAGGAGGAATTCTGTCTTATCACTGTTGAGTTTGAGGAAATTATGTTGCATCCAGGTTTTTATAGCTGACAAACAGGAGTTGATATGGGAGAGGGGGGGGGGTTGTGGGGGGATTTGGTGCCAAGGTAAATCTGGGTGTCATCGGCGTAACAGTGGAAGTCCAGATTGAAGTGGCGGAGTATCTGACCAAGGGGGAGGATGTAGATGATGAAGAGGAGGGGGCCGAGTACGGAGCCTTGGTGAACGCCTTGAGTGACTGTGGCTGTAGCAGAGGTGTGGTTGTGGAGAGAGATGAAGTGGGATCTGTTGGAAAGGTAGGAACGGAGCCAGCTGAGTGCAGAGCCTTCAATGCCGAGGTCTTTGAGTCTGGTGAGCAGGATGTTATGGTTCACTGTATCGAAGGCTGCGCTCAGGTCGAGGAGGATGAGGATGTTGAGGGAACCAGTGTCAGCAGAGGTGAGGAGGTCGTTGAGGACTTTGAGGAGAGCAGTTTCTGTGCTATGGAGGGGGCGAAAGCCAGATTGGAGGGGTTCAAGTAGGTTATACGCAAGGAGGTGGGAATGAAGTTGCGACGCAACGATACGCTCCCGGATTTTTGAAAGAAAGGGGAGGATTGAGATTGGGCGGTAGTTAATGAGAGAGGAGGGATCAAGACCAGGTTTCTTTAAGATTGGTGTGACAGCAGCAGTTTTGAAAGCGGAGGGGACAATTCCTTGGGACAATGAGGAGTTGAAGAGATTAGTGAGGTAGGGGCAGAGAACGGGGAGGCAGGACTTTCAGCAGGGGAGTGGGGAGAGGGTCGAGGGAGCAGGTAGTGGGTTTGGAAGAGCTGATGAGTTTGGAGATTTCAATAGGGGTGACCAGGTCAAACTGGGAGAGGAAGCAGTGCGGAGGAGGGGTAAGGAGGTCAGTGGAGATGTTGAAAGGAGGGACCTTGGTAGGTGGTGGAGTAGATGCTGGGGAGTCGGGTACAGGGGATAAAGATTGATAGATGGTGCTGATTTTATCCGCGAAAAAGTGGAGGAATGAGTTGCAGAGAACCGGAGTAGAGGTAGGGAGAGTGTTTGCTCGAGGCTTGAGGAGGTTGCCCACTGTGGAGAAGAGGGTTCTGTGGTTTAGGCAGGGGTCGGTGAATATGGAGGAGAGGTAGGCAGATTTTGCAGCAATGAGAGCATCTTTGTAGTCAGTGAGGTGGAGTTTGTAAGCTTCAAGGTGGACTGTGAGAGATGATTTCTTTATAAGTCGTTCGAGTTGGCGACCAGTCTGTTTCAGTTTACGAAGTGCAGGTGTGTACCAGGGTGAAGATGTGTTAAAAGTTACGGTTCTTGTTTTGAGGGGGGCCAGAATGTTAAGGGAGGTAGACAAGGTGGAGTTGAGATGGTTTGTGAGATCATCAGGTGAGATGGGGGCTGAGTCCAGGGGGAGAGTGGTGGAGAGCAGGTCAGAGAGATGGTGGGAATCAATGGATTTTAGATTACGGAAGGTGATTTCTCGGAGGAAGCGGGGGCGAGGTGTCGGAGAAGGGATGGTGAACCGTATAAGCTTATGATCAGAGAGGGGGAAGAGGCAAGGATGGAGGTCGAGTACCGGTTGATTTGTGGAGCAGACCAGGTCAAGGATGTGACCTTTGTCATGGGTGGGAAAGGTGACGTGCTGAGTGAGAGAGAAGTTGTCAAGTAAAAAGGCGAATTCAGATGCGAGCTTGCAGGTGGGGGAGTCCATATGAATATTTAAGTCACCAAGTAGCAGCAGACGTGGGGAGAGGGATGAGGCAAGTGTGAGGAGTTCAGTGAAGTCAGATAGGAAGGAGGGGTTTGGTTTAGGTGGCCGGTAAATGAGGATGACTGTCATGGAGGAAAGGGCTTTGAAGGCGAGGAATTCAAATGATGCTACTGGGGGGAGGGTGAGTTCAGTGATCCGAATATTCTGGTTAAAAATAACAGCGAGGCCACCTCCATGGCGGGAGGGGCGGGGTTTGGAAATGTAATTAAATCCAGGTGGGGATGCTTGATTGAGGGAGAAGAAGACATTGGGTTGTTGCCAGGTCTCAGTGAGCAGAAGGAAGTCCAGAGTGTTGTCAAGGATTAGTTCATGGAGGGCAAGGGCTTTGTTGTTGAGCGACCTGGTGTTGAGGAGGGCAAAGTTGGCATTGTGAGAGGGTGGAGGGATGCGGGCAGGCTGGAGAGATCTGAGGTTGTCCCGGTTAACAGTGCGTGCGGTCAGCTGGGATGGGGGGTGATGCGGTTGAGGGGGGGCAGAGCGTGGTAGTGAGCAGACGGATGGAATGGAATGTCCGTGGTTGAAGCAAACACGCCTGCGCCGAGAGCCTCTGTGGATGAAACGGGGTCGCAGAAAGACTGGATAGACTCGGCTTGTACTCGCTAGAATTTAGAAGATTGAGGGGGGATCTTATAGAAACTTACAAAATTCTTAAGGGGTTGGACAGGCTAGATGCAGGAAGATTGTTCCCGATGTTGGGGAAGTCCAGAACAAGGGGTCACAGTTTAAGGATAAAGGGGAAGTCTTTTAGGACTGAGATGACAAAAACATTTTTCACACAGAGAGTGGTGAATCTGTGGAATTCTCTGCCACAGAAGGTAGTCGAGGCCAGTTCATTGGCTATATTTAAGAGGGAGTTAGATGTGGCCCTTGTGGCTAAAGGGATCAGGGGGTATGGAGAGGAAGCAGGCACAGGACACTGAATTGGATGATCAGCCATGGTCATATTGAATGGCGGTGCAGGCTCGAAGGGCCGAATGGCCTACTCCTGCACCTATTTTCTATGTTTCTATGAGTACCAGAGAGACAGGCAGCATCTCTGGAGAGAAGGAATGGGTGACGTTTCGGGTCGAGACCCTTCCATGAACTCATGAGTAAGCCCACTACCTCATGTATTACTGTGTTAAGCGTCAGAGGGGTGGATCAGAGTAACTATGCTTACACTAACCGACAGAAGATGGGACTTTGTGTAAATAGGGTTTATTGTAAACTGAAAGTGTTTCATTTACAGTGGCTGCTGAAGAAAAGCGGCTACTGTGTGGGGTGGGTGGGGAGACCGTGCGTTGTGTGTCAGTGGGGCTATGAGAAAGTCTGACTGTGTGAGAGATCGTGTGTAGGAGGGAGTGCCGAGGTACTGTGTATGTGAGCCTGTGACTGTGAGTGCGACTGTGTGCGTGAGTCTGTGTGAATTCACTGGAGTTTAGAAGGATGAGGGGTCCTTATAGAAACATATAAAATTATAAAAGGACTGGGCAAGCTAGATGCAGGAAAAATGTTCCCAATGTTGGGCGAGTCCAGAACCAGGGGCCACAGTCTTAGAATAAACGGGAGGTCATTTAAGACTGAGGTGAGAAAAAACGTTTTCACCCAGAGAGTTGTGAATTTATGGAATTCCCTGCCACAGAGGGCAGTGGAGGCCAAATCACTGGATGGATTTAAGAGAGAGTTAGATAGAGCTCTAGGGGCTAGTGGAGTCAAGGGATATGGGGAGAATGCAGGCACGGATTATTGATAGGGGACGATCAGCCATGATCACAATGAATGGCGGTCCTGGCTCGAAGGGCCGAATGGCCTCCTCCTGCACCTAGTTTCTATGTTTCTATGAATCTGTGACTGTGAGACGGTGCGTGGGACTGTGGGTTTGTGAGTCTGTGTGTGTGTGAGAATGAGTGTGAGTTTGTGAGACTGTGTGTGAGCCTGTGACTGAGACCATGTGTGTGTGTGCGACTGTGTGTGTGTGAGTCTGTGACTGTTAGACTGTGTGTGTGTGTGTGTGTGTGTGTGTGTGTTACTAAGTGTGAGTCTGATTGAGGCGGTGTGTGTAAGAGATTGTGTGTGTGAGACAGTGTGTGTGAGACCGTGTGTGCGACTGACTGTGTGTGAGTGTGCATGTGTGTGAGTGTATGTGTGAGTGTGAGTGTGAGTGAGACAGTGTGTGTCAGAGAAATTGTGTGTGGGTTCTGAGTTCAGAACCAGGGGCCACAGTCTTAGAATAAAGGGGAGGTCATTTAAGACTGAGGTGAGAAAAAACGTTTTCATCCAGAGAGTTGTGAATTTGTGGAATTCCCTGCCACAGAGGGCAGTGGAGGCCAAGTCACTGGATGGATTTAAGAGAGAGTTAGATAGAGCTCTAGGAGCTAGTGGAGTCAAGGGATATGGGGAGAAGGCAGGCACGGGTTATTGATAGGGGACGATCAGCCATGATCACAATGAATGGCGGTCCTGGCTCGAAGGGCCGAATGGCCTCCTCCTGCACCTATTTTCTATGTTTCTATGTTTCTATGTTAGTGTTTATTTATACTGTTTATACTGAGGTCACCTCATGATGCAGTTGTACACGTCGGTGGCCAGATTACAGAACTGTACGACGTCTGCTCACTCAGTTACAGGGAGTGTGACATTTATCGGAAAGGGTGCAACATGGATTCACCAGGATGTTACCAGGGCTTGCAGGCTTGAGTTATTTGGAGTGGTTTGATAGACCTCGGCAGTTTACTTCAGAGCGCAGGAAGATGAGTGATAACCTTCCTGATCAGTTGAAAGTCCATGTGTGACGTGCATAAAGTGAAAGTCCAGTTGGGTTGTGTGAAGGGTCTTATGGGACGACAAGGCAACAGCCCACCCAGAGAGGGAGAGAGAGAGAGAGAGGGAGAGAGGGAGAGAGGGAGAGAGGGAGAGGGAGGGAGAGGGAGAGGGAGGAGAGAGAGAGAGGGGGGGGGGAGGGAGAGGGGGTAGAAAGGAGGTGAGAGGGGGAGAGAGAGAGGGAGGTGGAGAGAGTGGCGAGAGGGTGGAGGAATACGTGTGAGGGAGGGAGGGAGGGGGAGAGAGAGGAATAGAGAGAGGAAGGGGGAGAGAGGGAGAGAGAGACAGAGAGGGATAGAGAGGGAGAGGAAGAGAGGCAGAGGGTGACTGAGGGAGAGAGAGAGACAGAGAGAGAGAAAGAGAGAGGTAAGGGGAGAGAGGGAGAGAGGGGAGAGATGGGAGGGAGAGAGAGAGGGAGAGTTCGGGAGAGGTTGTAGAGGGCGAGGGAATATAAAAAATATATGAAGTTAAAACATTAGGGCTGGATGTTGAAAATATCCGTGGACAAGGGTATGATAATGGTGCATATATGAAGGGACACACCTCAGGTGTGCAGGCACAAATTCTACAGACACCACATCAAAATGTGGAAAACACCACTCAACTTACAATATGTGTCTTTCAATATACACCATGGATCGGTGCAGCCTTTCCTGGAGTCGGGCCCGGAGCTTCAGCAGCGGGCGCAGATGGGGCTTTTTTCCATCGCGGAGCGGGGACAACCCATGCCGAGGTCGCCAGGACAGGAGGTAGTGCTCCGATGCGGACTGTCACAGCCTGAAGCTGCGGTCTGCGGCGCTTCTCGTTGGGTATCCCCGGAGGAGAAGAGCTCCGACCGCCGGTCCACAGTCAACAACATCTTGAAGCTGCGGTCTGCGGAGTTTCTAGCCGCGGGCGCGGCGTGGACTTACCCTACGGACCACCGGCTTGCGGGCTACAGCATCTGGTCTCCAGGAGGGAAGCGCCGATTCGGGACTTGCATTCCAGACGAGAGGGCCTGTACATCTGGCCGCCCACAGCGGCGACTGCTGAGGTTTATAGCCCCGACGGGGGGGAAATGGAGGAGGACTGACTGTACTTTGTGCCTTCCACCACAGTGAAGAATGCTGTGGTGGATGTTTGTGTTAATGTTTTATTGTGTATTGTGTGATCTTTTTGATTGTACCGCTGCTGGCAAATTCATTTCACTGCACTTTATTGTGGATGTGATGAATAAATCTGATTGATTGATTGATTGATTGATTGATCTGTTTGGTCCATTAACTCGCAGGCACTTTTTAAGCGCACATTTTGATTACTTTCCATTCTACCGTAGAGATATCAAGTCTAGAATAGACTTTATTTGTATTTCTGTGAGTCTACAGACCTTGGCTGGGAACCTGGGGCTCACCAAAATTGTTCCCAATTGGGCCCCGCACCTCCTAAGGCCGGCCCTGTGTGGTTGGCTCTCACTGTGTAGGTGTGTGGGTGATCCTGTGTGTCAGTGTGTGTGTGTGTGTGCTTGTGTGTCAGTGTGTGTGTCAGTGTGTACACATGCCAGTGCGTGTCTGTCAATGTGTGTGTGTGTGTGTCAATGAGTGTGGCAATGTGTGTGTGAGTGTGTCCATATCAATGTGTGTGCATGTCAATGTGCGTGTGCATGTGTCTATGTGTGTGCATGTCATTATGTGTGCGTGTGTCTATGTGTGTGCGTGTCATTATGTGTGCGTGTGTCTAAGTGTGTGTGTGTCAGTGTGTCCATATCAGTATGCATGCATGTCAGTGTGTGCACATGTCAGTGTGTGTGTGCGTGTGTCTATGTGCGTGCTTGTCAGTGTGTGTGCGCGTGTGTCTATGTGTGTGTCAGTGTGTGCGTGTGCATGTCAGTAAGTGTGCATGTCTGTTTGTGCGCATGTCAGTGCCTGTGCATGTGTCTATATGAGTGCGTGTCAGTGTCTATGTTAAGTGTGTGTGTGTGTCTATGTGTGTGTGTGTCTATGTGTGTGTGTGTCAGTGTGTGTGTCTATGTGTGTGTGTGTCAGTGTGTGTGTGTGTGTGTGTGTGTGTGTGCGTGCGTGATATATTTGACTAATCAAGAACTCAATGGTTGAATGATGATTTTATTGTCACACGTGCAAAGTGTAAACACAAAATAAAATTATTTTCTTATAAACAGGCCGGTAGAGTATTACCATATTATCCTCGATTAGCAAATGTACATAAATAGTCTGCTGAGCCCGCATGCAAGATACGCCATGTTTTGGCACTATTTTCAAAGTTCACGCTCCTGTTTTGGGTAACCTTCACAGTTTCCCCCTTCCCCCATTCTCCCACTAGACTCTGGGTACAGTCTAGACACGGCCTGTCTGGGCTTCTCCACTTGCTCTGGTCAGTGTCTAGACGCATTCTTGTCTGGGCTCCCACTGTCTAGAGATATTCCTGGCTGGGCTCCAACTGTCCAGACACTAGACTCTAGGTGCTGTCTAGACACAGCAACATCTTGGTCACTAAGACAGTGGCCAAGTCTGGTCACTAAGACAGTGACCAAGTCTGGATTCCCTCTGACTACACAAGATCATGTCTGGGTCCCCACTGTCTATACACTAGACTCTGGGTGCTGTCTAGACACGACCTGTCCGATGGACTAGCCCTTGCTCTGGGTACTATCTAGACACTAGACTCTGGGTGTTGTCTAGACACAGTCTGTCTGGGGTCTATCCCTTGCTGTGGTGGTGTCTAGACACTGGGTGGTGTCTAGACATAGCCTTGTCTGGAGGACTCCTCTTGCTCTGGGTAGTGTCTGGACAAGACTCCAGGTGCAGTCCAGGTGCAGCCCTGTCTGGGAACCCTAGCTCTTGCTCTGGGTAGTGTCTGGACTAGACTCCAGGTGCAGTCCAGGCGCAGCCCTGTCTGTGGACCCTAGCTCTTGCTCTGGGCAGTGTCTGGACTAGACTCCAGGTGCTGTCTAGACGCAGCACTGTCTGGGGGCTTAGCCCTTGCTCTGGGTAGTGTCTAGATACTGGACACTGGGTACTGTCTAGACGCAGCCCTGTCTGGGGGCCCTAGCTCTTGCTCTGGGCGGTCTCCTTGCTGCGGAAGGTGACGTTGAGGGAGAATCGGCGCCGGCGGCCACAACAGCAGGCACGGGGTGACGGTGAGGACCGGCGTCCCAGCGAGTAGATCAGGGGGTCGAGGCAACTGTTGAGGCTGGTCAGGGCCATGGTGACCCGTCGAGCCGAGTAGGTGAAGCGGATGAGCCGGCAGCTCGCCGGGCCCGGGTTTAGGCGCAGGAGGGTATGGACCAACTGGACAACATGGTAGGGCACAAAGCAGATTAGGAAAACACCGAGGACCACCAGCACGGTCCGCAGTGCTCGCCGCTTCACGGCGTGGACCGCGTTGCCGGCCGTCGGCTCCAATAGACGCCGGGCGATGAGAGGGTAGCACACGGCGATGACCAACAAGGGTATGAAGAAGCCTATCACCGCCCCGACGATGCTGATGCTTGAGATACGGCCACTCCAGGAGCCGCTGGAGAAATTCTCCAGGCAAGCTGTCCTGCCGTCGGGGAAGTGGCTGGTCAGTGGCCCCTTGAGCATCAGGTAGAGGATGCAGGCGGCGAGGACCAGCCAGACGGCGAGGCAGATCAGCGCCCGGTATCGGGGGCGGCGGAGAACAAGTGAGCGGAGAGGGTGGACCACTGCGATGTAGCGGTCCACGCAGATGCAGGTGAGGAACAGGGTACTGCCGTAGAGGTTGGCGAAGAACAGGGAGCCCGTGATCTTGCAGCCCCACTCGCCGAAGATCCACTCATTGCCCAGGGCGTGGTAGACAATCCTGAACGGCAGGGTCAAGGCGAAGAGGAGGTCGATCGCGGCCAGGTTGACCATGAAGACGTCGGATGGCGAGAGGGTCTCCTTGGTCCTGAAGAAGAACCAGAGGGCGGCGGCGTTGGAGGTGGTGCCCAGGACAAAAACCAGGCTGTAAACCACCGGGAACATGATGTACTGGAAGTCGGCGCTCAAGAGACACCCTTGGGTGCTGTTGGCACCTGTGAGGTTGGCGTTAGAAGTCGGGAGGGACCAGAAGGAAGACATTGTCCCCTCAGTCCAGGGCGCACCTGTAGCCATTTAGGGAAGGTGGGGGGTGGGGTCAAAGTCAAGCACCCTGAGCCTCCTGGAGAAAAATGAGCCAAAGTGTTCCTGGAATTTCCCTCTGACCGCAGCGGCCTTTTGTCCGGCGATCTTCTTCCTCCAACGTTCAAATGAATGGTCCTTGTTCGGAGAATTCACCCTTCTGAAGATCAGTCCGGTTCCTGGGAAACGGTGGCCTTGGTAGTCCACAGTCCTGAGGTCAAGAGGACAAACGAACAGAAATAAGCGGGGATCTTATTGAAACATACGCATTTCTTAAGGAATTGGACGGGCTGGATGCTGGACAAATGTTTCCAGATGTTGGGGGAGTCCAGAACTAGGGGGTCACACACAGTTTAAGAATAAGGAGTCATGAGGAAAAAGTTTTCCAACCGGAGAGTTGTGAATCTGTAGAATTCTCTGCCACAGAAGGCAGCGGAGGCCAATTCACTGGATGTTTTCAAGAGTGAGTTAGATTTAGCTCTTAAGGCTAACGAATCAACGGATATGGGGAGATAGTGGGAATTGATTTTGGATGACCAGCCATGATCATATTGAATGGCGTGCTGGCTCAAAGGGCCGAATGGCCTACTCCAGCACCTATTTTCTATGTTTCTATGAATCTGTGATGGGACTGCAGATATTGCTATATACACAGACGATAAACACAAAATGCTGGGGTCAATTAGCGGGACAGGCAGCATCTCCGGAGAGAAGGGATCGGTGACGTTTCGCGTCGAGACCCCTCTTCAGACAGAACAAATAGCGACCCAATGTGGGGTTTTTGAAGAAGTTGGTGTGAGTTGTTGGGACTTGCCGAACACCAGTCTGAAGATGGGTCTCGACTCGAAACGTCGCCCTTTCCTTTTCTTCAGAGGTGCTGCCTGTCCCGCTAAGTTACTCCAGCTTTTTGTGTCGATCTTTGGCTTAGTTTAGTTTAGTTTACCGATACAGCGCGGAAATAGCCCCTTCGACCCACCAAGTCCGCACCGACCATCGATCCCAAGCTAATTCGTCTACAAACCTGTCTGTCTTTGGAGTGTGGGAGGAACTGGAGTACCCGGAGAAAACCCACGTAGTCTATAAGCTCTGTACAGGCAGCACCCGTGGTCAGGATCGAACCCGGGTCTCTGGCGCTGCGAGGGAAGAAATATACCGCTGCGCCACTGTGCCGCCTGTCCTTGGCCTTCTAAGGAAGTAGGGTCATATGGGATAGGAGCAGAATTAGGCCATTCGGCCCATCGTCTACTGCGCCATTCAATCATGGCTGATCTATCTCTAACTCCTAACCCAATTCTCCTGCCTTCTCCCCATAACATCTGACACCCGTACTAATCAAGAATCTATCTATCTCTGCTTTAAATATATCCACTGACTTCTGGCCTCCACTGCCGTCTGTGGCAAAGAATTCCACAGATTCACCACCCTCTGACTAAAGAAATTCCTCGTCAACTTCTTCTAAAGGAATGTCCTTTAATTCTGAGGCTATGACCTCTAGTCCTAGACTCTCCCACCAGTGGAAACATCCTCTCCACATCCACTCTGTCCAAGCATTTAACTATTTGATACATTTCAAAGTAGAGTCTTTGGGGAGCATTTTTGGCCACTGCTTCAATCAACATTCCTTAAACCTGAGTCTCCATTGTTGGTGTTGTACTACACATAGTTTACACTCTGGTGAAATTCTCGAGAGCTTTCATATGTCAAGAGTCCTGAATTTATGTGAGTTGTAAGTGAAATAAATTGCCCAATCAAAGTCTCACTGCAGATAAGGAAGTGGTAACTAAATCGCACCGTATACACAACTTAAGATCGAACTGGAATCTTTGCTGTTTTTCTGCAAACACAAACTTTAACTTGTCCAATTTCCTTTACTTGTCGGTTGCAAGGCAAAATCAGTGGTAATTTATTTCGAGAGGATTAGAATGTAATCCCCGTATCTGAGGAAAGATGTGCTGGCTCTGGAGAGGGTCCAGAGGAGGTTTACAAGAATGACCCCGGAGATAACCACATAACCATATAACAATTACAGCACGGAAACAGGCCATCTCGGCCCTTCTAGTCCGTGCCAAACACTTACTCTCACCTAGTCCCATCTAGCTGCACTCAGACCATAACCCTCCATTCCTTTCCCGTCCATATACCTATCCAATTTATTTTTAAATGATAAAATCGAACCTGCCTCCACCACTTCCACTGGAAGCTCATTCCACACAGCTACCACTCTCTGAGTAAAGAAGTCCCCCCTCGTGTTACCTCTAAACTTCTGTCCCTTAATTCTCAAATCAGTATTGCCTTAATTACCAAATCAGTATTGCAGAGATGATTGCCTTAACGTAGGATGAGTGTTTGACGGCACTGGGCCTGTACTCGCTGGAGTTTACAAGGTTGAGAGGGACCTCAGTGAAACTTAAGGGCCTGTCCCACGGGCATGCGACTGCATGCGGCAAGCGTGACCAAACCGGAAGCGGGGGCCGCACAGGGGCCGCGCGGATGTCGAGTGATCCCCGTACAGGGCCGGTCCCACCAGCATGCGACTGCATGCGGCGAGCGCGACCAAACCGCAAGCGGGGGCCGTGCGGAGATCGAGTGATCCCGTACGAGTTGACGTGAAGTTCGAGCGAAGTCCGCGGGGAGTTCGCGCGTGACGTACGACGTCGAGACTCTGCGCATGCCCGTCGAGGCGCTGCGTACGGCCTCAATGCGGCTGCGGGCCGATAGGCCGCTGCCGTGTGGAATTTTTGAGCCCGGTCAGTTTTTCGGAGCCTCGCGCGATGTCGGGACCAGCCCCGCACAACTCCATACGGCTCCAGCGATCGAAGTGGGACCGGCCCCGCGAGGCCGTACGGCTCAAGCGACCACGTTAGGTCGCGCTTGCCGCATGCAGTCGCATGCTCGTGGGTCAGGCCGTTTACAGAATAGGTTTAATTATTAACTTCTCAATAATTGTCCAACCACTGGAGGACAAAGCAGGGAGAGATTGAACTTTTTATTGCCTTCCATCACAGTGAGGAATGCGGAGGAGTCATGTTAAAATGTATTAACATATAATGTGGAAAACATTATGCTTGTCTTGGCGGAAAAACCAGATCAAGTTCTTAAGACATGGACACCCTTTACTGAATTCTTACAACAATAGTATAGTGCAACACAAATTTAAAATTAAATCCGATGCTGGGTTGGGTGAGGTGGGGGGGGGCGGATGAGGGGCAAGGTATATCTCCACTTCTCTTTTTCTTCTCTGTTATTCCTATATATTTCTGCTACACTGCTTTGGTAGTTTAGGGGATTTTCTTTTGTTCTTCTTCAATCTATCATAGAAACATAGAAAATAGGTGCAGGAGGAGGCCATTCGGCCCTTCTTGCCAGCACCGCCATTCATTGTGATCATGGCTGATCGTCCCCTATCAATAACCCGTGCCTGCCTTCTCCCCATACCCCTTGACTCCACTAGCCCCTAGAGCTCTATCTAACTCTCTCTTAAATCCATCCAGTGATTTGGCCTCCACTGCCCTCTGTGGCAGGGAATTCCATAAATTCTCAACTCTCTGGGAGAAAAAGTTTTTTTCTCACCTCAGTCTTAAATGACCTCCCCTTTATTCTAAGACTGTGGCTTCTGTATATTGTCCCTGGGGTGTGGCATAGAAGTAGTGTATGGGTGATCACTGGTCGGCACGGATACAGCGGCCCGTTTCAATGCTGTATCTCTAAATTAAGCTAAAGTTCATAAGCCCAATCAAGTCTCCTCTATAATTCAATCATGGCTGGTCTATCATTCCCGCTCAACCCCATTCTCCCGCCTTCACCCCATTCTAACCCCTGACACCCGTACTAATCAAGCAGGGTAATTCAAGAAGTTAGATACAAAAAGCTGGAGTAACTCAGCGGGACAGGCAGCATCTCTGGGAGATGTTTCAGGTCGAGACCCTGCTTCACAAGAAGGGTCTCGACCTGCAACGTCACCCATTCCTTCTCTCCAGAGACGTTGCCTATCCCCGCTGAGTTACTCCAGCTTTTTGTGTCTATTGTCGGTTTAAACCAGCATCTGCAGTTCCTTCCAACATAATTCAAGGTGTTAATGTTTGATGGAAAGAAGCTGTTCTCAAATCTGGAGGTCACGGTTAACATAGAAACATAGAAACATAGACAATAGGTGCAGGAGTAGGCCATTCGGCCTTTCGAGCCTGCACCGCCATTCAATATGATCATGGCTGATCATCCAACTCAGTATCCTGTACCTGCCTTCTCTCCATACCCCCTGATCCCTTTAGCCACAAGGGCCACATCTAACTCCCTCTTAAATATAGCCAATGAACTGGCCTCAACTACCTTCTGTGGCAGAGAATTCCACAGATTCACCACTCTCTGTGTAAAAAATGATTTTCTCATCTCGGTCCTAAAAGACTTCCCCCTTATCCTTAAACTGTGACCCCTTGTTCTGGACTTCCCCAACATCGGGAACAATCTTCCTGCATCTAGCCTGTCCAACCCCTTAAGAATTTTGTAAGTTTCTATAAGATCCCCCCTCAACCTTCTAAATTCTAGCGAGTACAATCCGAGTCTATCCTGTCTTTCTTCATATGAAAGGCCTGCCATCCCAGGAATCAGTCTGGTGAACCTCTTCTGTACTCCCTCTATGGCAAGAATGTCTTTCCTCAGATTAGGAGACCAAAACTGTACGCAATACTCCAGGTGTGGTCTCACCAAGACCCTGTACAACTGCAGTAGAACCTCCCTGCTCCTATACTCAAATCCTTTTGCTATGAAACTCAAATCCTTTTGCTATGAATTTTCTCAGGCTCCTGCACCTGGTAGCAGCGAGAAAAGTCCAAGAGTTCATAAGTTCTAGAAACAGGTTTAAGCCATTCGGCCCATTGAGTGTACTCCGCCTTTCAATCATGACTGATCTATCTTTCCCCCTCAACCCCATTCTCCTGCCTTCACCCCATAATCCCTCACACCCCGTTTACTCATCAAGAATCTGTCAATCTCTGCCTTAAAAACATCCATTGATTTGGGCTCCATTGCCCACTGTGGAAATGAATTCCACAGATTCACCACCCTCTGGCTCCTCACCTTCTTAAAGGAACATCCTTTAATTCTGAGGCCACAGCCTCTGGTCCCAGACTCTCCCACTAGTGGAAACATACTCCCCACATCCACTCTATCCAGGCCTTTCACTGGTATGGCAAGTTTCAATGATGTCCCCCCACCCCTCATCCTTCTAAACGCAATAGAGAACAGACTCACCAACTCCACAGCACTTTGCACGTTGAATCTCTGAAGTCTGCCTGATAATTCCCTCTCTCTCTCGACAAGCAATCCTCTCTTTGTCACAGTCTACTTCCATCTGAGTCACTCCTGGCATTAAGGGGAGAGTTAGGCGTGATTTAATTTCCTGCTTCAGTAAATTTCCCAACTCAGTAAATTCCGCCCACTCCCTGTGTGAAACTCTCGATTTCCTTCCCCTTGGATGGTCATTGAACGTTGAGGGGTGTCGGAGGTTTCAGATTTGATGAATCTGCTTGATTGCAATGAGGAAGTCAATAGTTGGCACATCTCCGAATAGAGCTGAAGTCATAAAACATGTGAATTGTGATTCATATCTTCCCGAATGTGCCTTAAACAGCTCTTATGTTTCTTACTTCTCCTTACAAGAAAATTACAGTCCTTAATGGAACCTGTCTTAATAGATTTACATTCACTCCACCCATTGTGCTTGTGTTTACCTGGATTTTATATATGTGGAGTGTTATCTGATTTAACTGTACTGCCTGCACAATAAAGCCTTTCATTGTTGCTTGGTACACATAACATTAATACATCTAAAGGATTAACTTATTCCTAAAATAGACCAAAAATGCTGGGGTAACTCAGCCGGTCAGACAGCATATCAATCCAGGGGCCACACAGTCTTAGAATAAAGGGGAGGTCATTTAAGACTGAGGTGAGAAAAAATATTTTTCACCCAGAGAGTTGTGAATTTATGGAATTCCCTGCCACAGAGGGCAATGGAGGCCAAGTCACTGGATGGATTTAAGAGAGAGTTAGATAGAGCTCCAGGGGCTGGTGGAGTCAAGAGCTATGGGGAGAAGGCAGGAACGGGTTATTGATAGGGGACGATCAACCATGATCACAATGAATGGCGGTGCTGGCTCGAAGGGCCGAATGGCCTCCGCCTGCACCTATTTTCTATGTTTCTATGTTTCTATCAGGAGAAAATGGATAGGTGCCGTTTTTGGTCGGGACCCTTCTTTAAATTGGATTAGATTTGTTTAGTGTAGATCAGTTTAGTTTAGTTTTGATCTAGTTCTGTTTAGTTTAGTTTACTTTAGCATGAAAACAGTTTTGTTTCAGTTTTTTACATTGCCGTTCAAATCTCTCATTTCCCCTTGCCCTTACTCTCAGTCTCAACCCGAAATGTCACCCATTCCTTCTCTCCAGAGATAATGCCTGTCCAGCTGAGTTACTCCGGCCTTTTGTGTCTATCTTTAGTTTAATTTAGTTTAGTTTAGTTTAGTTTAGACTGTACTTCAGTTTACTTTAGAGATACAGCATGGAAACGGGCCCTTTGGCCAACCCAGTCCACGCCGACCAGCGATCACCTCGTACACTAGCACTATCCTAAACACTATGTGCAGTTTACCACATAGACAACATCTGGAGTATTGCGTACAGTTTTGGTCTCCTAATTTGAGGAAGGACATCCTTGTGATTGAGGCAGTGCAGCGTAGGTTCACGAGATTGATCCCTGGGATGGCGGGACTGTCATATGAGGAAAGATTGAAAAGACTAGGCTTGTATTCACTAGAGTTTAGAAGGATGAGGGGATATCTTATAGAAACATATAAAATTATAAAAGGACTGGGCAAGCTTGATGCAGGAAAAATGTTCCCAATGTTGGGCGAGTCCATAACCAGGGGCCACAGTCTTAGAATAAAGGGGAGGCCATTTAAGACTGAGGTGAGAAAAAATGTTTTCACCCAGAGTGTTTGTGAATTTGTGGAATTCCCTGCCACAGAGGGCAGTGGAGGCCAAATCAATGGATGGATTTTAAAAGAGAGAGTTAGATAGAGCTCTAGGGGCTAGTGGAGTCAAGGGATATGGGGAGAAGGCAGGCACGGGTTATTGATTGGGGACAATCAGCCATGATCGCAATGAATGGCGGTGCAGGCTCGAAGGACCGAATGGCCTCCTCCTGCACCTATTTTCTATGTTTCTATATTTCTAACTGCAGATGCTGGTTTAATTCAAAGATAGACACAAAATGCGGGAGTAATTCAGCGGAACAAGCAGCATCTCTAGAGAGAAGGAATGGGTGACGTTTTAGGTCGAGACCCTTCTTCAGACTGGTCGATAGATTCTAGATTATTACAGTTGTCAGAGGTTATGAGGAGAAGGCAGGAAAATGGGGTTAGGAGGGAGAGATCGATCAGTCATGATTGAATATAGTGGAGTCAGGGGATATGGGGAGAAGGCAGGAACGGGGTACTGATTGGGGATGATCAGCCATGTTCACATTGAATGGCGGTGCTGGTTCGAAGGGCCGAATGGCCTACTCCTGCACCTATTGTCTATTGTCTATTGAATGGCGGAATAGACTTGATGGGCCGAATGGCTTAACTCCACTCCTATCACTTATTACCCTATTCACCCTGTGACCGCGTGGGTTTTCTCCAGGTTCTCCGGTTTCCTCCCACACTCCAAAGATGTGCGGGTTTTTAGGTAAATTTGGGCCGCTTTCAAAATATTGCCCCCTAGTGTGTTGTGAGTGAATGTGCAACTGGGATAATATCGAACTTAAGCCCCTGTCCAATTTAGGAGGCCTAAACAGCAACCTCTGGTGACCTGGCCCGCCACCCAAGGTTTCCATGAGGTCACCGGAGGTTTTGGTCACTCTCCCTAATGGTCTAAAGTGGGTGGAGGCTTCATCTAGGTTTGCTGCTATTTTTTCATCATGTTTAAAACCGGCCTCGACTAAAAATAGGTTGCCGTTTTAAAAATCGATAATTTTTTAGTCGGAGGTCTAGTCGAATCTGGTTTTCTTCAAAGTTGAGGAAGCTTTTCAACATATGCGTGGGAGGTGGTAGGAGGTTGCAGGTCACCTCGACCTTGATTTTTTTTTGGGTGGCGTTCAAGGTCACCAGAGGTTGCTGTATAGGTCTCCTAAGTGGGACAGGGGCTTAACATGACTGGGTGATTGAAGGGTTTGCCTTGTCTCAATGGGCTGGTTGAATGGCCTGTTTCCAGGCTGTGCAGTTGTACAGGGTCTTGGTGAGACCACACCTGGAGTATTGCGTACAGTTTTGGTCTCCTAATCTGGCGAAAGACATTCTTGCCATAGAGGGAGTACAGAGAAGGTTCACCAGACTGATTACTGGGATGTCAGGACTTTCATATGAAGAAAGACTGTATGGACTCGGCTTGTACTTGCTAGAATTTAGAAGATTGAGGGGGGATCTTATAGAAACGTACAAAATTCTTAAGGGGTTGGACAGGCTAGATGCAGGAAGATTGTTCCCGATGTTGGGGAAGTCCAGAACAAGGGGTCACAGTTTAAGGATAAGGGGGAAGTCTTTTAGGACCGAGATGAGAAAAACATTTTCCACACAGAGAGTGGTGAATCTGTGGAAATCTCTGCGACAGAAGGTAGTTGAGGCCAGTTCATTGGCTATATTTAAGAGGGAGGTAGATGTGGTCCTTGTGGCTAAGGGGATCAGGGGGTATGGAGAGAAGGCAGGTACGGTATACTGAGTTGGATGATCAGCCATGATCATATTGAATGGCGGTGCAGGCTCAAAGGGCCGAATGACCTACTCCTGCACCTATTGTCTATGTTTATATGTCTATATATCTTTCAATCAATCAAATTAAAGATCAGGTTATAACTAACTTTAAAAGATATTTAAAAGACACTTGGATAGTACGGTTATAGAAAAGTGTAGGGGAATCGAGGACCAGAGGACATAGGTTTAAGGTGAAGCGGAAAATATTTAATAGGAATCTGAGGGGTAACTTTTTCACACACAGGTTGGTGGGTGTATGGAACGAGCTGCCAGAGGAGGTAGTTGAGGCTGGGACTATCCCAAAGAAACAGTTAGACAGGTACATGGATAGGACAGGTTTGGAGGGATATGGACCAAATGCGGGCAGGTGGGACTAGTGTAGCTGGGACATGTTGGCCGGTGTGGGAATGTTGAACCGAAAGGCCCGTTTCCACACTGTATCACCCTATAATTCTGTGGCTCTATAAAAGGTTTAGAGGGAAATGGGTCAAATGCAGGCAAATGGGACTAGCTTAGATACAGCATCTTGATCAGCATGGATGAGTTGGGCCGAAGGGCCTGTTTCCCTGCTGTGTGACTATGACTATGACATTGGGGTATTGGCTTAAGGTAAGAGGGACCTCAGGGGCAACCTTTCACTCAGAGGGTAGTCCATATGTGGAACAAGCTGCCAGGGGAAGGAATAGAAGCAGATATGCAGTATAGAATCACAGAGTCATTGTGGTGAAACAGGCCCTTCAGCTCAACTTGTCCACACCGGCCAACATGTCCCATCTACACTAGTCCCACCTGCCTGCTTTTGCCAATGTTCCTATAAATCTGTCCTATCCACAGTTTAAAGACATTTAGAGGCTGTATGGTGGTGTACAGCTACTGCCTTACAGCGCCAGAGACACAGGATCGATCCTGACCAGGGGCGATGCCTGTGGGGAGTTTGTACGTTCACACAGTGACCTGCGTGGGTTTTATCTGATATCTTCTGTTTCCTCCCACACTCCAAAGACGTACAGGTTTGTAGATTAATTGGCTTAGTGTAAAAATAGACCGATCAAGTTCTCATTTTGTACTAGGCCTGCATTTGGCTCATAGTCCTCTAAACCCTTCCTTGCCATATATTTGTCCGAATGTCTTTAGAAAGTCTTAATTCTATTCCTAGGAGCGCAGGAGGATGGGGGGGAGGGGTGATCTTATAGAGGTTGAGTTTGGTTTTAGTTGAGAGATACAGCAAGGAAACAGGCCCTTTGACCCACTGAGTCCGTGCCGACCAGCGATCCCTGCACACTAACACTATCCTACACACACTAGGGACAATTTACATTTATACCAAGCCAATTAACCTGCAAACCTGTATGTCTTTGGAGCGTTGGAGGAAACCAAAGATCTCGGAGAAAACCCAAGTGGGTCATGGGGTAAATGTACAATCTCTGTACAGACAAGCAGCTGTAGTCAGCATCGAACCCGGGTCTCTGGCGCTGTTAAGGGCCTGTCCCACCAGCATGCGAGGTCGAGTGAGTGACGTGAAGTTTGAGCGAAGTCCGCGGGAAGTTTGTGCGTGACGTACGGCGTCAAGACGGCTGCGGGCCGGCAGGCCGTTGCCGCGCAGAATTTTTGAATACGGTCAGTTTTTCGGCGCCCCGCTCGATGTAGGGACCAGCTCCGCACAACTCCATACGGCTCCGGCGATCGAAGTGGGCCCGGCCCCGCGAGGCCGTACGGCTCAAGCGACCATGTTAGGTCGCGCTTGTTGCATGGAGTCGCATGCTCGTGAGACAGGCCCTTAAGACAGTAACTCTACCTCTGCGCCACTTATCGTACATGTCCAATGTGGTGAGAGTCTCTGCCTTCACTAAACCTTCAGGACAGTGCGTCCAAATTCCAACCATCCCCAAGATGAAAAGATTCTGGTCCGTATGGCAAGGCACACCGACACTCCACCTAGAGTCTGTAGGGGGAGGGGCGGCTCTGCTGTCAATGACCGGAGTACTGGTGACAGGATCTAGGGAGTGGGCAGGGCCGAAGATGTCCTGGTTGAGTTGCTCCTAGGACTTGGGCCTAAACTGGCCATCCGTTAGTCACGGCGCCAGGTGGAAGAGGGCTTTGCCCGAGCCAAATACGTCTGCGCCAGGGTGGTGTTAGAGAGGGACATATTTGTATAGTAGTATTTAGTATATTTGTAAGGATTGTAACATAGATGTTTGAAAATGTAGTGCCTAGATAATTTGATGATTTTGTAAAATGGCGGTGGGTGTGTTACTTTGTATCGATTTATTTTATATCGTGATCATAATTAAATGCATTATTTTTAATATAAAAATAAGGTGCAAAGATTCTTATGTAGGAAGGAACTGGAGGTGCTGGTTTAAACTGAAGAGAAGTACAGGAAGCTTGAGTAACTCAGTGGGACAGGCAGTATCTCTGGAGAGAAGGAATGGGATTGAGACCCTTCTTCGGACTGGGTGACATTTCGGCTCAAGACCCTTCTTCTGAAGAAGGGTCTCGACCCAAAACGACATCAGCCATGATCACAATGAATGGTGGTGCTGGCTCGAAGGGCCGAATGGCCTCTTCCTGCATCTATTTTCTATGACATCCATTCCTTCTCTCCAGAGATGCTGCCCATCCTGCTGAGTTACTCCAGCTTTTTGTGAAAAGAATCTTCCTCAGATCCCCTTTAAATCCCCTAGCCCTTACTTCACCAGCACATGCCAGCGTGGGTTTCATCCGGGTGCTCCGGTTTCATCCCACATTCCAAAGATGTGCGGGTTTGTAAGTTAATTGTCTTCTGTAAATTGCCCCTAGTGTGTCGGGAATGTATGAGAAGGTGGGAAAACATAGAACTAGTGTGAATAGGTGATCAATGGTTGGCGTGGATTTAGTAGGCCGAAAGGCCTGTTTCCACACTGCATCTCTAATCTAAAACTAATATGAAAACAGAAATGCTGCAAGAACTCAGTGTGTCAGGCAGCTTCACGATATAGAGCCATAGAGTGATACAGTGTGGAAACAGGCCCTTCGGCCCAACTTGCCCACACCGGCCAACATGTCCCAGCTACACGAGTCCCACTGGCCTTCGTTTGGTCTATATCCCTCCAAACTTGTCTTATCCATTTACCTGTCTAACTGTTTCGTAAATGTTGGGATAGTCCCAACCTCAACTACCTCCTCTGGCAGCTTGTTCCATACACCCAGCACCCTTTGTGTGAAAAGGAATAGACAGGCGATGTTTCATGTTTAGACACTTCTTCCGACCCCATATCTTCCATTTGTTCTTTTCACATCTTTCATTCATTCATTTTCGTTACCTTTTCGTACCTCTAGTTTCCCTCTCCCCTGACTCTCAGTCTGAAGAAGGGTCTCGACCCGAAACACCACCTATTTCATCTCTCCAGAGATGCAGCCTGACCCGCTGAGTTACTCCTGCCTTTTGTGTCTATCCTCAGAAACCATAATCTCCTCGAAACCGTGATCAGTCTTTGTTGTGAGATAAATGAAACTTTCACTACTCGTAATTAACTTAACTTTATTTAAGCGTTAAGCAACTTATTTCTTTAATCCATAAACTCAGAAACGTCTGGCAAACATGGTTGATTCCCTTATTCACCCTGTGACCGCGTGGGTTTTCTCCAGGTTCTCCGGTTTCCTCCCACACTCCAAAGATGTGCGGGTTTTTAGGTAAATTTGGGCCGCTTTCAAAATATTGCCCCCTAGTGTGTTGTGAGTGAATGTGCAACTGGGATAATATCGAACTTAAGCCCCTGTCCAATTTAGGAGGCCTAAACAGCAACCTCTGGTGACCTTGCCCGCCACCCAAGGTTTCCATGAGGTCACCGGAGGTTTTGGTCACTCTCCCTAATGGTCTAAAGTGGGTGGAGGCTTCATCTAGGTTTGCTGCTATTTTTTCATCATGTTTAAAACCGGCCTCGACTAAAAATAGGTTGCCGTTTTAAAAATCGATAATTTTTTAGTCGGAGGTCTAGTCGAATCTGGTTTTCTTCAAAGTTGAGGAAGCTTTTCAACATATGCGTGGGAGGTGGTAGGAGGTTGCAGGTCACCTCGACCTTGATTTTTTTTTGTGTGGCGTTCAAGGTCACCAGAGGTTGCTGTATAGGTCTCCTAAGTGGGACAGGGGCTTAACATGACTGGGTGATTGAAGGGTTTGCCTTGTCTCAATGGGCTGGTTGAATGGCCTGTTTCCAGGCTGTGCAGTTGTACAGGGTCTTGGTGAGACCACACCTGGAGTATTGCGTACAGTTTTGGTCTCTTAATCTGGCGAAAGACATTCTTGCCATAGAGGGAGTACAGAGAAGGTTCACCAGACTGATTCCTGGGATGTCAGGACTTTCATATGAAGAAAGACTGGATGGACTCGGCTTGTACTTGCTAGAATTTAGAAGATTGAGGGGGGATCTTATAGAAACGTACAAAATTCTTAAGGGGTTGGACAGGCTAGAAGCAGGAAGATTGTTCCCGATGTTGGGGAAGTCCAGAACAAGGGGTCACAGTTTAAGGATAAGGGGGAAGTCTTTTAGGACCGAGATGAGAAAAACATTTTCCACACAGAGAGTGGTGAATCTGTGGAAATCTCTGCCACAGAAAGTAGTTGAGGCCAGTTCATTGGCTATATTTAAGAGGGAGGTAGATGTGGTCCTTGTGGCTAAGGGGATCAGGGGGTATGGAGAGAAGGCAGGTACGGTATACTGAGTTGGATGATCAGCCATGATCATATTGAATAGCGGTGCAGGCTCAAAGGGCCGAATGACCTACTCCTGCACCTATTGTCTATGTTTATATGTCTATGTATCTTTCAATCAATCAAATTAAAGATCAGGTTATAACTAACTTTAAAAGATATTTAAAAGACACTTGGATAGTATGTTTATAGAAAAGTGTAGGGGAAACGAGGACCAGAGGACATAGGTTTAAGGTGAAGGGGAAAAGATTTAATAGGAATCTGAGGGGTAACTTTTTCACACACAGGTTGGTGGGTGTATGGAACGAGCTGCCAGAGGAGGTAGTTGAGGCTGGGACTATCCCAAAGAAACAGTTAGACAGGTACATGGATAGGACAGGTTTGGAGGGATATGGACCAAATGCGGGCAGGTGGGACTAGTGTAGCTGGGACATGTTGGCCGGTGTGGGAATGTTGAACCGAAAGGCCCGTTTCCACACTGTATCACCCTATAATTCTGTGGCTCTATAAAAGGTTTAGAGGGAAATGGGTCAAATGCAGGCAAATGGGACTAGCTTAGATACAGCATCTTGATCAGCATGGATGAGTTGGGCCGAAGGGCCTGTTTCCCTGCTGTGTGACTATGACTATGACATTGGGGTATTGGCTTAAGGTAAGAGGGACCTCAGGGGAAACCTTTCACTCAGAGGGTAGTCCATATGTGGAACAAGCTGCCAGGGGAAGGAATAGAAGCAGATATGCAGTATAGAATCACAGTCATTGTGGTGAAACAGGCCCTTCAGCTCAACTTGTCCACACCGGCCAACATGTCCCATCTACACTAGTCCCACCTGCCTGCTTTTGCGAATGTTCCTATAAATCTGTCCTATCCACAGTTTAAAGACATTTAGAGGCTGTATGGTGGTGTACAGCTACTGCCTTACAGCGCCAGAGACACAGGATCGATCCTGACCAGGGGCGATGCCTGTGGGGAGTTTGTACGTTCACAAAGTGACCTGCGTGTGTTTTATCTGATATCTTCTGTTTCCTCCCACACTCCAAAGACGTACAGGTTTGTAGATTAATTGGCTTGGTGTAAAAATAGACCGATCAAGTTCTCATTTTGTTCTAGGCCTGCATTTGGCTCATAGTCCTCTAAACCCTTCCTTGCCATATATTTGTCCGAATGTCTTTAGAAAGTCTTAATTCTATTCCTAGGAGCGCAGGAGGATGGGGAGGTGGGTGATCTTATAGAGGTTGAGTTTGGTTTTAGTTGAGAGATACAGCAAGGAAACAGGCCCTTTGACCCACTGAGTCCGTGCCGACCAGCGATCCCTGCACACTAACACTATCCTACACACACTAGGGACAATTTACATTTATACCAAGCCAATTAACCTGCAAACCTGTATGTCTTTGGAGCGTTGGAGGAAACCAAAGATCTCGGAGAAAACCCAAGTGGGTCATGGGGTAAATGTACAATCTCTGTACAGACAAGCAGCTGTAGTCAGCATCGAACCCGGGTCTCTGGCGCTGTTAAGGGCCTGTCCCACCAGCATGCGAGGTCGAGTGAGTGACGTGAAGTTCGAGCGAAGTCCGCGGGAAGTTCGTGCGTGACGTACGGCGTCGAGACGGCTGTGGGCCGGCAGGCCGTTGCCGGGCGGAATTTTTGAACACGGTTAATTTTTCGGGACCAGCTCCGCACAACTCCATATGGCTCCAGCGATTGAAGTGGGACCGGCCCCGCGAGGCCGTACGGCTCAAACGAGCACGTTAGGTCGCGCTTGCCGCATGGAGTCGCATGCTCGTGAGACAGGCCCTTAAGACAGTAGCTCTACCTCTGCGCCACTTATCGTACATGTCCAATGTGGTGAGAGTCTCTGCCTTCACTAAACCTTCAGGACAGTGCGTCCAAATTCCAACCATCCCCAAGATGAAAAGATTCTGGTCCGTATGGCAAGGCACACCGACACTCCACCTAGAGTCTGTAGGGGGAGGGGCGGCTCTGCTGTCAATGACCGGAGTACTGGTGACAGGATCTAGGGAGTGGGCAGGGCCGAAGATGTCCTGGTTGAGTTGCTCCTAGGACCTGGGCCTAAACTGGCCATCCGTTAGTCATGGCGCCAGGTGGAAGAGGGCTTTGCCCGAGCCAAATACGTCTGTGCCAGGGTGGTGTTAGAGAGGGACATATTTGTATAGTAGTATTTAGTATATTTGTAAGGTTTGTACCATAGATGTTTGAAAATGTAGTGCCTAGATAATTTGGTGATTTTGTAAAATGGCGGTGGGTGTGTTACTTTGTATCGTTTTATTTTGTATCGTGGTCATAATTAAATGCATTATTTTTAATACAAAAAAAAGGTGCAAAGATTCTTATGTAGGAAAGAACTGGAGATGCTGGTTTAACCCGAAGAGAGGTACAGGAAGCTGGAGTAACTCAGTGGGACAGGCAGTATTTCTGGAGAGAAGGAACGGGGTTGAGACCCTTCTTCGGACTGGGTGACATTTCGGCTCAAGACCCTTCTTCTCGACCCAAAACGACATAAGCCATGATCATAATGAATGGCGGTGCTGGCTCGATGGGCCGAATGACCTCTTCCTGCATCTATTTTCTATGACATCCATTCCTTCTCTCCAGAGATGCTGCCCGTCCTGCTGAGTTACTCCAGCTTTTTGTGAAAAGAATCTTCCTCAGATCCCCTTTAAATCCCCTAGCCCTTACTTCACCAGCACATGCCAGCGTGGGTTTCATCCGGGTGCTCCGGTTTCATCCCACATTCCAAAGATGTGCGGGTTTGTAAGTTAATTGTCTTCTGTAAATTGCCCCTAGTGTGTCGGGAATGTATGAGAAGGTGGGAAAACATAGAACTAGTGTGAATAGGTGATCAATGGTTGGCGTGGATTTAGTAGGCCGAAAGGCCTGTTTCCACACTGCATCTCTAATCTAAAACTAATATGAAAACAGAAATGCTGCAGGAACTCAGTGTGTCAGGCAGCTTCACGATATAGAGCCATAGAGTGATACAGTGTGGAAACAGGCCCTTCGGCCCAACTTGCCCACACCGGCCAACATGTCCCAGCTACACGAGTCCCACTGGCCTTTGTTTGGTCCATATCCCTCCAAACTTGTCTTACCCATCTACCTGTCTAACTGTTTCGTAAATGTTGGGATAGTCCCAGCCTCAACTACCTCCTCTGGCAGCTTGTTCCATACACCCAGCACCCTTTGTGTGAAAAGGAATAGACAGGCGATGTTTCATGTTTAGACACTTCTTCCGACCCCATATCTTCCATTTGTTCTTTTCACATCTTTCATTCATTCATTTTCGTTACCTTTTCGTACCTCTAGTTTCCCTCTCCCCTGACTCTCAGTCTGAAGAAGGGTTTCGACCCGAAACACCACCTATTTCATCTCTCCAGAGATGCAGCCTGACCCGCTGAGTTACTCCTGCCTTTTGTGTCTATCCTCAGAAACCATAATCTCCTCGAAACCGTGATCAGTCTTTGTTGTGAGATAAATGAAATTTTCACTACTCGTAATTAACTTAACTTTATTTAAGCTTTAAGCAACTTATTTCTTTAATCCATAAACTCAGAAACATCTGGCAAACATGGTTGATTCCCTTATTCACCCTGTGACCGCGTGGGTTTTCTCCAGGTTCTCCGGTTTCCTCCCACACTCCAAAGATGTGCGGGTTTTTAGGTAAATTTGGGGCGCTTTCAAAATATTGCCCCCTAGTGTGTTGTGAGTGAATGTGCAACTGGGATAATATCGAACTTAAGCCCCTGTCCAATTTAGGAGGCCTAAACAGCAACCTCTGGTGACCTTGCCCGCCACCCAAGGTTTCCATGAGGTCACCGGAGGTTTTGGTCACTCTCCCTAATGGTCTAAAGTGGGTGGAGGCTTCATCTAGGTTTGCTGCTATTTTTTCATCATGTTTAAAACCGGCCTCGACTAAAAATAGGTTGCCGTTTTAAAAATCGATAATTTTTTAGTCGGAGGTCTAGTCGAATCTGGTTTTCTTCAAAGTTGAGGAAGCTTTTCAACATATGCGTGGGAGGTGGTAGGAGGTTGCAGGTCACCTCGACCTTGATTTTTTTTTGTGTGGCGTTCAAGGTCACCAGAGGTTGCTGTATAGGTCTCCTAAGTGGGACAGGGGCTTAACATGACTGGGTGATTGAAGGGTTTGCCTTGTCTCAATGGGCTGGTTGAATGGCCTGTTTCCAGGCTGTGCAGTTGTACAGGGTCTTGGTGAGACCACACCTGGAGTATTGCGTACAGTTTTGGTCTCCTAATCTGGCGAAAGACATTCTTGCCATAGAGGGAGTACAGAGAAGGTTCACCAGACTGATTCCTGGGATGTCAGGACTTTCATATGAAGAAAGACTGGATGGACTCGGCTTGTACTTGCTAGAATTTAGAAGATTGAGGGGGGATCTTATAGAAACGTACAAAATTCTTAAGGGGTTGGACAGGCTAGAAGCAGGAAGATTGTTCCCGATGTTGGGGAAGTCCAGAACAAGGGGTCACAGTTTAAGGATAAGGGGGAAGTCTTTTAGGACCGAGATGAGAAAAACATTTTCCACACAGAGAGTGGTGAATCTGTGGAAATCTCTGCCACAGAAAGTAGTTGAGGCCAGTTCATTGGCTATATTTAAGAGGGAGGTAGATGTGGTCCTTGTGGCTAAGGGGATCAGGGGGTATGGAGAGAAGGCAGGTACGGTATACTGAGTTGGATGATCAGCCATGATCATATTGAATGGCGGTGCAGGCTCAAAGGGCCGAATGACCTACTCCTGCACCTATTGTCTATGTTTATATGTCTATGTATCTTTCAATCAATCAAATTAAAGATCAGGTTATAACTAACTTTAAAAGATATTTAAAAGACACTTGGATAGTACGTTTATAGAAAAGTGTAGGGGAATCGAGGACCAGAGGACATAGGTTTAAGGTGAAGGGGAAAAGATTTAATAGGAATCTGAGGGGTAACTTTTTCACACACAAGTTGGTGGGTGTATGGAACGAGCTGCCAGAGGAGGTAGTTGAGGCTGGGACTATCCCAAAGAAACAGTTAGACAGGTACATGGATAGGACAGGTTTGGAGGGATATGGTCCAAATGCGGGCAGGTGGGACTAGTGTAGCTGGGACATGTTGGCCGGTGTGGGAATGTTGAACCGAAAGGCCCGTTTCCACACTGTATCACCCTATAATTCTCTGGCTCTATAAAAGGTTTAGAGGGAAATGGGTCAAATGCAGGCAAATGGGATTAGCTTAGATACAGCATCTTGATCAGCATGGATGAGTTGGGCCGAAGGGCCTGTTTCCCTGCTGTGTGACTATGACTATGACATTGGGGTATTGGCTTAAGGTAAGAGGGACCTCAGGGGCAACCTTTCACTCAGAGGGTAGTCCATATGTGGAACAAGCTGCCAGGGGAAGGAATAGAAGCAGATATGCAGTATAGAATCACAGTCATTGTGGTGAAACAGGCCCTTCAGCTCAACTTGTCCACACCGGCCAACATGTCCCATCTACACTAGTCCCACCTGCCTGCTTTTGCGAATGTTCCTATAAATCTGTCCTATCCACAGTTTAAAGACATTTAGAGGCTGTATGGTGGTGTACAGCTACTGCCTTACAGCGCCAGAGACACAGGATCGATCCTAACCAGGGGCGATGCCTGTGGGGAGTTTGTACGTTCACAAAGTAACCTGCGTGGGTTTTATCTGATATCTTCTGTTTCCTCCCACACTCCAAAGACGTACAGGTTTGTAGATTAATTGGCTTGGTGTAAAAATAGACCGATCAAGTTCTCATTTTGTTCTAGGCCTGCATTTGGCTCATAGTCCTCTAAACCCTTCCTTGCCATATATTTGTCCGAATGTCTTTAGAAAGTCTTAATTCTATTCCTAGGAGCGCAGGAGGATGGGGGGGTGGGTGATCTTATAGAGGTTGAGTTTGGTTTTAGTTGAGAGATACAGCAAGGAAACAGGCCCTTTGACCCACTGAGTCCGTGCCGACCAGCGATCCCTGCACACTAACACTATCCTACACACACTAGGGACAATTTACATTTATACCAAGCCAATTAACCTGCAAACCTGTATGTCTTTGGAGCGTTGGAGGAAACCAAAGATCTCGGAGCAAACCCAAGTGGGTCATGGGGTAAATGTACAATCTCTGTACAGACAAGCACCTGTAGTCAGCATCGAACCCGGGTCTCTGGCGCTGTTAAGGGCCTGTCCCACCAGCATGCGAGGTCGAGTGAGTGACGTGAAGTTCGAGCGAAGTCCGCGGGAAGTTCGTGCGTGACGTACGGCGTCAAGACGGCTGCGGGCCGGCAGGCCGTTGCCGCGCAGAATTTTTGAACTCGGTCAGTTTTTCGGCGCCACGCTCGATGTCGGGACCAGCTCCGCACAACTCCATACGGCTCCGGCGATCAAAGTGGGCCCGGCCCCGCGAGGCCGTACGGCTCAAGCGACCATGTTAGGTCGCGCTTGCCGCATGGAGTCGCATGCTCATGAGACAGGCCCTTAAGACAGTAACTCTACCTCTGCGCCACTTATCGTACATGTCCAATGTGGTGAGAGTCTCTGCCTTCACTAAACCTTCAGGACAGTTCGTCCAAATTCCAACCATCCCCAAGATGAAAAGATTCTGGTCCGTATGGCAAGGCACACCGACACTCCACCTAGAGTCTGTAGGGGGAGGGGCGGCTCTGCTGTCAATGACCGGAGTACTGGTGACAGGATCTAGGGAGTGGGCAGGGCCGAAGATGTCCTGGTTGAGTTGCTCCTAGGACCTGGGCCTAAACTGGCCATCCGTTAGTCACGGCGCCAGGTGGAAGAGGGCTTTGCCCGAGCCAAATACGTCTGCGCCAGGGTGGTGTTAGAGAGGGACATATTTGTATAGTAGTATTTAGTATATTTGTAAGGATTGTAACATAGATGTTTGAAAATGTAGTGCCTAGATAATTTGGTGATTTTGTAAAATGGCGGTGGGTGTGTTACTTTGTATCGATTTATTTTATATCGTGATCATAATTAAATGCATTATTTTTAATACAAAAAAAGGTGCAAAGATTCTTATGTAGGAAGGAACTGGAGATGCTGGTTTAAACCGAAGAGAGGTACAGGAAGCTGGAGTAACTCAGTGGGACAGGCAGTATCTCTGGAGAGAAGTAATGGGGTTGAGACCCTTCTTCGGACTGGGTGACATTTCGGCTCAAGACCCTTCTTCTGAAGAAGGGTCTCGACCCAAAACGACATCAGCCATGATCACAATGAATGGCGGTGCTGGCTCGAAAGGCCGAATGGCCTCTTCCTGCATCTATTTTCTATGACATCCATTCCTTCTCTCCAGAGATGCTGCCCGTCCTGCTGAGTTACTGCAGCTTTTTGTGAAAAGAATCTTCCTCAGATCCCCTTTAAATCCCCTAGCCCTTAATTCACCAGCACATGCCAGCGTGGGTTTCATCCGGGTGCTCCGGTTTCATCCCACATTCCAAAGATGTGCGGGTTTGTAAGTTAATTGTCTTCTGTAAATTGCCCCTAGTGTGTCGGGAATGTATGAGAAGGTGGGAAAACATAGAACTAGTGTGAATAGGTGATCAATGGTTGGCGTGGATTTAGTAGGCCGAAAGGCCTGTTTCCACACTGCATCTCTAATCTAAAACTAATATGAAAACAGAAATGCTGCAGGAACTCAGTGTGTCAGGCAGCTTCACGATATAGAGCCATAGAGTGATACAGTGTGGAAACAGGCCCTTCGGCCCAACTTGCCCACACCGGCCAACATGTCACAGCTACACGAGTCCCACTGGCCTTCGTTTGGTCCATATCCCTCCAAACTTGTCTTACCCATCTACCTGTCTAACTGTTTCGTAAATGTTGGGATAGTCCCAGCCTCAACTACCTCCTCTGGCAGCTTGTTCTATACACCCAGCACCCTCTGTGTGAAAAGGAATAGACAGGCGATGTTTTATGTTTGGACACTTCTTCCGACCCCATATCTTCCATTTGTTCTTTTCACATCTTTCATTCATTCATTTTCGTTACCTTTTCGTACCTCTAGTTTCCCTCTCCCCTGATTCTCAGTCTGAAGAAGGGTCTCGACCCGAAACACCACCTATTTCATCTCTCCAGAGATGCAGCCTGACCCGCTGAGTTACTCCTGCCTTTTGTGTCTATCCTCAGAAACCATAATCTCCTCGAAACCGTGATCAGTCTTTGTTGTGAGATAAATGAAACTTTCACTACTCGTAATTAACTTAACTTTATTTAAGTGTTAAGCAACTTATTTCTTTAATCCATAAACTCAGAAACGTCTGGCAAACATGGTTGATTCCCTTATTCACCCTGTGACCGCGTGGGTTTTCTCCAGGTTCTCCGGTTTCCTCCCACACTCCAAAGATGTGCGGGTTTTTAGGTAAATTTGGGCCGCTTTCAAAATATTGCCCCCTAGTGTGTTGTGAGTGAATGTGCAACTGGGATAATATCGAACTTAAGCCCCTGTCCAATTTAGGAGGCCTAAACAGCAACCTCTGGTGACCTTGTCCGCCACCCAAGGTTTCCATGAGGTCATCGGAGGTTTCGGTCACTCTCCCTAATGTTCTAAAGTGGGTGGAGGCTTCATCTAGGTTTGCTGCTATTTTTTCATCATGTTTAAAACCGGCCTCGACTAAAAATAGGTTGCCGTTTTAAAAATCGATAATTTTTTAGTCGGAGGTCTAGTCGAATCTGGTTTTCTTCAAAGTTGAGGAAGCTTTTCAACATATGCGTGGGAGGTGGTAGGAGGTTGCAGGTCACCTCGACCTTGATTTTTTTTTGTGTGGCGTTCAAGGTCACCAGAGGTTGCTGTATAGGTCTCCTAAGTGGGACAGGGGCTTAACATGACTGGGTGATTGAAGGGAACCCGGGTCTCTGGCGCTGTTAATGGCCTGTCCCACCAGCATGCGAGGTCGAGTGAGTGACGTGAAGTTCGAGCGAAGTTCGCGGGAAGTTCGTGCGTGACGTACGGCGTCGAGACGGCTGTGGGCCGGCAGGACGTTGCCGGGCGGAATTTTTGAACACGGTTAATTTTTCGGGACCAGCTCCGCACAACTCCATATGGCTCCAGCGATCGAAGTGGGACCGGCCCCGCGAAGCCGTACGGCTCAAGCCACCACGTTAGGTCGCGCTTGCCGCATGGAGTCGCATGCACGTGAGACAGGCCCTTAAGACAGTAACTCTACCTCTGCGGCACTTATCGTACATGTCCAATGTGGTGAGAGTCTCTGCCTTCACTAAACCTTCAGGACAGTGCGTCCAAATTCCAACCATCCCCCAGATGAAAAGATTCTGGTCCGTATGGCAAGGCACACCGACACTCCACCTAGAGTCTGTAGGGGGAGGGGCGGCTCTGCTGTCAATGACCGGAGTACTGGTGACAGGATCTAGGGAGTGGGCAGGGCCGAAGATGTCCTGGTTGAGTTGCTCCTAGGACCTGGGCCTAAACTGGCCATCCGTTAGTCATGGCGCCAGGTGGAAGAGGGCTTTGCCCGAGCCAAATACGTCTGTGCCAGGGTGGTGTTAGAGAGAGACATATTTGTATAGTAGTATTTAGTATATTTGTAAGGTTTGTACCATAGATGTTTGAAAATGTAGTGCCTAGATAATTTGGTGATTTTGTAAAATGGCGGTGGGTGTGTTACTTTGTATCGTTTTATTTTGTATCGTGGTCATAATTAAATGCATTATTTGTAATACAAAAAAAAGGTGCAGAGATTCTTATGTAGGAAAGAACTGGAGATGCTGGTTTAACCCGAAGAGAGGTACAGGAAGCTGGAGTAACTCAGTGGGACAGGCAGTATTTCTGGAGAGAAGGAACGGGGTTGAGACCCTTCTTCGGACTGGGTGACATTTCGGCTCAAGACCCTTCTTCTCGACCCAAAACGACATAAGCCATGATCATAATGAATGGCGGTGCTGGCTCGATGGGCCGAATGGCCTCTTCCTGCATCTATTTTCTATGACATCCATTCCTTCTCTCCAGAGATGCTGCCCGTCCTGCTGAGTTACTCCAGCTTTTTGTGAAAAGAATCTTCCTCAGATCCCCTTTAAATCCCCTAGCCCTTACTTCACCAGCACATGCCAGCGTGGGTTTCATCCGGGTGCTCCGGTTTCATCCCACATTCCAAAGATGTGCGGGTTTGTAAGTTAATTGTCTTCTGTAAATTGCCCCTAGTGTGTCGGGAATGTATGAGAAGGTGGGAAAACATAGAACTAGTGTGAATAGGTGATCAATGGTTGGCGTGGATTTAGTAGGCCGAAAGGCCTGTTTCCACACTGCATCTCTAATCTAAAACTAATATGAAAACCGAAATGCTGCAGGAACTCAGTGGGTCAGGCAGCTTCACTATATAGAGCCATAGAGTGATACAGTGTGGAAACAGGCCCTTCGGCCCAACTTGCCCACACCGGCCAACATGTCACAGCTACACGAGTCCCACTGGCCTTCGTTTGGTCCATATCCCTCCAAACTTGTCTTACCCATCTACCTGTCTAACTGTTTCGTAAATGTTGGGATAGTCCCAGCCTCAACTACCTCCTCTGGCAGCTTGTTCCATACACCCAGCACCCTTTGTGTGAAAAGGAATAGACAGGCGATGTTTCATGTTTAGACACTTCTTCCGACCCCATATCTTCCATTTGTTCTTTTCACATCTTTCATTCATTCATTTTCGTTACCTTTTCGTACCTCTAGTTTTCCTCTCCCCTGACTCTCAGTCTGAAGAAGGGTCTCGACCCGAAACACCACCTATTTCATCTCTCCAGAGATGCAGCCTGACCCGCTGAGTTACTCCTGCCTTTTGTGTCTATCCTCAGAAACCATAATCTCCTCGAAACCGTGATCAGTCTTTGTTGTGAGATAAATGAAACTTTCACTACTCATAATTAACTTAACTTTATTTAAGCGTTAAGCAACTTATTTCTTTAATCCATAAACTCAGAAACGTCTGGCAAACATGGTTGATTCCCTTATTCACCCTGTGACCGCGTGGGTTTTCTCCAGGTTCTCCGGTTTCCTCCCACACTCCAAAGATGTGCGGGTTTTTAAGTAAATTTGGGCCGCTTTCAAAATATTGCCCCCTAGTGTGTTGTGAGTGAATGTGCAACTGGGATAATATCGAACTTAAGCCCCTGTCCAATTTAGGAGGCCTAAACAGCAACCTCTGGTGACCTTGCCCGCCACCCAAGGTTTCCATGAGGTCACCGGAGGTTTTGGTCACTCTCCCTAATGGTCTAAAGTGGGTGGAGGCTTCATCTAGGTTTGCTGCTATTTTTTCATCATGTTTAAAACCGGCCTCGACTAAAAATAGGTTGCCGTTTTAAAAATCGATAATTTTTTAGTCGGAGGTCTAGTCGAATCTGGTTTTCTTCAAAGTTGAGGAAGCTTTTCAACATATGCGTGGGAGGTGGTAGGAGGTTGCAGGTCACCTCGACCTTGATTTTTTTTTGTGTGGCGTTCAAGGTCACCAGAGGTTGCTGTATAGGTCTCCTAAGTGGGACAGGGGCTTAACATGACTGGGTGATTGAAAGGTTTGCCTTGTCTCAATGGGCTGGTTGAATGGCCTGTTTCCAGGCTGTGCAGTTGTACAGGGTCTTGGTGAGACCACACCTGGAGTATTGCGTACAGTTTTGGTCTCCTAATCTGGCGAAAGACATTCTTGCCATAGAGGGAGTACAGAGAAGGTTCACCAGACTGATTCCTGGGATGTCAGGACTTTCATATGAAGAAAGACTGGATGGACTCGGCTTGTACTTGCTAGAATTTAGAAGATTGAGGGGGGATCTTATAGAAACGTACAAAATTCTTAAGGGGTTGGACAGGCTAGAAGCAGGAAGATTGTTCCCGATGTTGGGGAAGTCCAGAACAAGGGGTCACAGTTTAAGGATAAGGGGGAAGTCTTTTAGGACCGAGATGAGAAAAACATTTTTCCACACAGAGAGTGGTGAATCTGTGGAAATCTCTGCCACAGAAAGTAGTTGAGGCCAGTTCATTGGCTATATTTAAGAGGGAGGTAGATGTGGTCCTTGTGGCTAAGGGGATCAGGGGGTATGGAGAGAAGGCAGGTACGGTATACTGAGTTGGATGATCAGCCATGATCATATTGAATGGCGGTGCAGGCTCAAAGGGCCGAATGACCTACTCCTGCACCTATTGTCTATGTTTATATGTCTATGTATCTTTCAATCAATCAAATTAAAGATCAGGTTATAACTAACTTTAAAAGATATTTAAAAGACACTTGGATAGTACGTTTATAGAAAAGTGTAGGGGAATCGAGGACCAGAGGACATAGGTTTAAGGTGAAGGGGAAAAGATTTAATAGGAATCTGAGGGGTAACTTTTTCACACACAGGTTGGTGGGTGTATGGAACGAGCTGCCAGAGGAGGTAGTTGAGGCTGGGACTATACCAAAGAAACAGTTAGACAGGTACATGGATAGGACAGGTTTGGAGGGATATGGACCAAATGCGGGCAGGTGGGACTAGTGTAGCTGGGACATGTTGGCCGGTGTGGGAATGTTGAACCGAAAGGCCCGTTTCCACACTGTATCACCCTATAATTCTGTGGCTCTATAAAAGGTTTAGAGGGAAATGCGTCAAATGCAGGCAAATGGGACTAGCTTAGATACAGCATCTTGATCAGCATGGATGAGTTGGGCCGAAGGGCCTGTTTCCATGCTGTGTGACTATGACTATGACATTGGGGTATTGGCTTAAGGTAAGAGGGACCTCAGGGGCAACCTTTCACTCAGAGGGTAGTCCATATGTGGAACAAGCTGCCAGGGGAAGGAATAGAAGCAGATATGCAGTATCGAATCACAGTCATTGTGGTGAAACAGGCCCTTCAGCTCAACTTGTCCACACCGGCCAACATGTCCCATCTACACTAGTCCCACCTGCCTGCTTTTGCGAATGTTCCTATAAATCTGTCCTATCCACAGTTTAAAGACATTTAGAGGCTGTATGGTGGTGTACAGCTACTGCCTTACAGCGCCAGAGACACAGGATCGATCCTGACCAGGGGCGATGCCTGTGGGGAGTTTGTACGTTCACAAAGTGACCTGCGTGGGTTTTATCTGATATCTTCTGTTTCCTCCCACACTCCAAAGACGTACAGGTTTGTAGATTAATTGGCTTGGTGTAAAAATAGACCGATCAAGTTCTCATTTTGTTCTAGGCCTGCATTTGGCTCATAGTCCTCTAAACCCTTCCTTGCCATATATTTGTCCGAATGTCTTTAGAAAGTCTTAATTCTATTCCTAGGAGCGCAGGAGGATGGGGGGGTGGGTGATCTTATAGAGGTTGAGTTTGGTTTTAGTTGAGAGATACAGCAAGGAAACAGGCCCTTTGACCCACTGAGTCCGTGCCGACCAGCGATCCCTGCACACTAACACTATCCTACACACACTAGGGACAATTTACATTTATACCAAGCCAATTAACCTGCAAACCTGTATGTCTTTGGAGCGTTGGAGGAAACCAAAGATCTCGGAGAAAACCCAAGTGGGTCATGGGGTAAATGTACAATCTCTGTACAGACAAGCACCTGTAGTCAGCATCGAACCCAGGTCTCTGGCGCTGTTAATGGCCTGTCCCACCAGCATGCGAGTGAGTGACGTGGAGTTCGAGCGAAGTCCGCGGGAAGTTCGTGCGTGACGTACGGCGTCGAGACGGCTGCGGGCCGGCAGGCCGTTGCCACGCAGAATTTTTGAACACGGTCAGTTTTTCGGCGTGCACATCTCTGAAGATCTTTCCTGGTCCGAGAACACGAATGCAATTATCAAGAAAGCTCATCAGCGCCTCTACTTCCTGAGAAGATTACGGAGAGTCGGTTTGTCAAGGAGGACTCCCTCTAACTTCTACAGGTGCACAGTAGAGAGCATGCTGACCGGTTGCATCGTGGCTTGGTTCGGCAACTTGAGCGCCCTGGAGGGGAAAAGACTTCAAAAAGTAGTAAACGCTGCCCAGTCCATCATCGGCTCTGACCTTCCTTCCATCGAGGGGATTTATCACAGTCGCTGCCTCAAAAAGGCTGGCAGTATCATCAAAGACCCACACCATCCTGGCCACACACTCATCTCCCTGCTACCTTCAGGTAGAAGGTACAGGAGCCTGAAGACTGCAACAACCAGGTTCAGGAATTGCTACTTCCCCACAGCCATCAGGCTATTAAACCTGGCTTGGACAAAACTCTGATTATTAATAACCCATTATCTGTTATTTGCACTTTATCAGTTTATTTATTCATGTGTGTATATATTTATATCATGGTATATGGACACACTGATCTGTTTTGTAGTCAATGCCTACTATGTTCTGTTGTGCTGAAGCAAAGCAAGAATTTCATTGTCCTATCAGGGACACATGACAATAAACTCACTTGACTTGACTTGACTACACTGTTTGACTTGTGTATGAGTGTGCTCATGTGCAGTATGAATTGACTGGATAGTATACAAAACATTATTTCTCTGTATCTAGGTACAAGTGTCAATAACAAACTCAACTAAACAAAATCTCATATTTTGTTTAAGAACAGTACCTCATATTTCGCTCGGGCAGCTTTTCCAACTTCAAGTTACACTTGCCTCCCCTCTCATTCCGTTCCTCTCCCCTGTGGAAATACATTCTTACCATAGAGGGAGTACAGAGAAGGTTCACCAGACTGATTCCTTGGATGGCAGGACTTTCATATGAAGAAAGACTGGATAGACTCGGCTTGTACTCGCTAGAATTTAGAAGATTGAGGGGGGATCTTATAGAAACTTACAAAATTCTTAAGGGGTTGGACAGGCTAGATGCAGGAAGATTGTTCCCGATGTTGGGGAAGTCCAGAACAAGGGGTCACAGTTTAAGGATAAGGGGGAAATCTTTTAGGACCAAGATGAGAAATTCATTTTTTACACAGAGAGTGGTGAATCTGTGGAATTCTCTGCCACAGAAGGTAGTTGAGGCCAGTTCATTGGCTATATTTAAGAGGGAGTTAGATGTGGCCCTTGTGGCTAAAGGGATCAGGGGGTATGGAGAGAAGGCAGGTACAGGATACTGAGTTGGATGATCAGCCATGATCATATTGAATGGCGGTGCAGACTCGAAGGGCCGAATGGCCTACTCCTGCACCTATTTTCTATGTTTCTATGTTTCCCAGTTCTCCGACTAGCCTTACTGTCCTTTTTTACATTTTATTTCTGTTTGTTTTGTTACCTTCTCACAGCTAACAATGATCTACTGCACGAACACCATCATTAAATTTGCAGACGACATGACAGATCACTGAGGTCGATGGGTCAGTTTAGAGGGAGGAGGTGCAGAGGTGAATGGGCTGGTGCTCAGAGAACAACTTAGCACTCAATACCAAGAAAACAAAAGAGCTCCTCATTGACTACAGGAAGAAGCAGGGTGACCATCCCCCACTGCACATAAACGGAGAAAGAGTGGACAGAGTCTCCAGTTTCAAGCTCCTGGGCAAACAGATCTCTGGTGTGAAACGGCAACAGTTCTGCAGCTGACAAGATGGCTCTGCAGAGAGTCATCAACATCGCCCAGAAGATCACCAACACACACCTGCCTGCCCCGGTCGACCTCCGGCCCTGCGGTTTGCGTTGCTTCTGGCTGCGGCGCGGAGGGAACGTTAAATCTACGACCGCCGGCCTGCGGCCTACACCAGCCTGAAGCCACGGTCTCCGGTGGGGAAGAACTGATTCTGGACTTACCTGGACTTTTTACCTTGTCCTTTTACCATCTGGATTCCCGCAGCGACGGCTGCGGAGGGTTGAGGTCCCGACCACGGGGGAAAATGGAGGAGGACTGGCCAAATTATGTGCCTTCCCCAACAGTGATGAATGCTGTGGTGGATGTTTGTGTTAAATTTTTAGTGTGTATTGTGTGTTCTTTATCATTGTACCGCTGCTGGCAAATTCATTTCACTTGCACTTTATAAGAATAAAACCATATTGTATTGTGTGGAATGCGGTGTGGAATGAGCGGTGTGGAATGAGCTTCCAGAGGAAGTGGTGGAGGCAGGTTCGTTGGTATCATTTAAAAATAAATTGTATAGGCATATGGATGAGAAGGGAATGGAGGGTTATGGTATGAGTGCAGGCAGGTGGAACTAAGGGAAAAAAGTTGTTCGGCACGGACTTGTAGGGCCGAGATGGCCTGTTTCCGTGCTGTAATTGTTATATGGTTATTGTATTGGAAGAGATCTATAGATCTCATTGCCTGCGGACGGCATCACGCATACTAAAGGACTCATCTCATCCCGCACATCACTGTCCTCAGGAAAGCGTTACAGGTCCATCAAATCACACACCACAAGATCGACAAAATAGTTTCTACCCCATAGCCAATATATTGTACTGCTGCATCACTACTCTGTGAAATATTGCACATTCTGACTTGATGACGTCGTTTTTCTTGCCGTTTTTGCTGTTTTCATTGTCTTCTATTATTTATCTGCTCCGCTCGGGCAGTGTGCCTGAAATTTAGTTTTTGCAATGACAATGAAGTGTATTATGATTATTATTATTATCTTTGGAGTGAGGGAGGAAACCGAAGATCTCGGTCAAAGCCCACACGGTCACGGGGAGAATGTACAAACTCCGTACAGACAACATCTGTAGAAATCGGCTTTCTGGTGCTGAAAGCGATATAAGGCAACAACACTACCGCTGCGCCACCATGCCGCCAACGACAGTATCTATTCTACATTTTCCTTGACCGCATCCCCTTTGATGTCTCGTTTTCACACCTTCTATCTGTAGCTCCCTCTCCCCTGACACACAGTCTGAAGATGGGTCTCGACCTGAAACATCACCTATTCCTTCTATCCAGAGATACTTGGATTGGATTCAATTTATTGTCATTAATCATAAGAGACAACGAAATGGATTTTCTTTACAGTCAAGTAACATTAAAATAAATAATAAATAAAACATATTTAAAAAAAGCACAAACACAGAAGTCCATGACACAACATAACCCCACAGTGCCACCAAAGTTGAGGAAGGTACCATAGTCCAGCCAGCCTCCCCGCCGGTCTTCCCAGATGTTCACTCATGGTCGGGGTCTCCTGAGCACCCGCAGTCGCCACCACGGGCGGCCCGATGCACAGGCCCTCACGCCGGGAACGATGGAACCCCGACGCCGAACCCCGACGGAGAACATCCTCAGCGGCTCAGACCTCCAGATCAGCCACCTCCCACCGGAGTCCGCGGGTCCCGAAGTCCACAGGCTTAGCCGGGCGGAGTCGCATGTTGGTCAGTGCCGCCCGCGTTGGGAGCTCCGTGAACCACAGCTCCTTCGGTGAGGCATCGCCCGCCCCGCGATGTATCCAGCGCTGTGCCGCTGCTGCTGCTGAAGCTCTGGTCAGTCCCGGCAGGAAAGGCCGCGCCAATCCAGTAGGTTGGCCGCTGGGGGTGGGGGTGGGGGGGGCGAGGACGCCTCGAATAATAGTCGCATCCTCTCCAGGAAGCGACTGAAGGACGGTATCCCCCTTACCGTACCCTCTTCCCCCACATAAAGACATTAAAAATAACACAAAAAACGCTCTTCAAACATAACAAAAAAAACAAAAAAGATACCGCATTGAAGGCGGAGGCAGCTAGCAACAGCGCCACTGGATGTCCAGGAGAACTGCCTGTCCTGCTGAGTTACTCCAGCATTTAGTGTCTGTCTACGGTTTAAACCAACATCTGCAGTTCCTCCCAACAACAAAACTGAGGTTCCTTTGTTATTGAAATCGCCCTGGGGCATTTACATTCATCCTGCATGCATCACCCTGCTAATCCTTCCCAGTGCCTCACTTTGCACTCATTAGCATTCGAGTTAATCTACCCTGGTTCCACCCATTGTTGTAGATGATTCATATCATGGCTGTAAACTGTAATCACCTGACTCATGATCAACAACAAAACCAGTTTTGTATTGTCACCTGCCAACCTACTAATCATTCCTCGTAAAACAAAGGAGATAAGCTGCTGGTGTAACTCAGCTAATATTATTCCTTACCCTGCTTCCACTTATCACCCCTGGCCCCTGCCTCACCCCCCCCCCCCCTCACCTCTTTACACTGGCTATTTTCCGTCTGAGTCTCAGTCCTAGAAACATAGAAAATAGGTGCAGGAGGAGGCCATTCGGCCCTTCGAGCCAGCACCGCCATTCATTGTGATCATGGCTGATCGTCCCCTATCAATAACCCGTGCCTGCCTTCTCCCCATATCCGTTGACTCCACTAACCCCTAGAGCTCTATCGAACTCTCTCTTATTCGGTTTTTATGCTCCACACCTGTGGAACAAGCTCCCTGAACACCTGAGGTGTGCACAAACTGTAAGCGCATTTAAATCAGGCCTAAAAACACTGATTAAACACGAGTCTGAAGAAGGGTTTCGGCCCGAAACGTCGCCTATTTCCTTCGCTCCATAGATGCTGCTGCACCCGCTGAGTTTCCCCAGCAATTTTGTGTACCTAAAAACACTGTTGTTTAGTATAGCTTTTCCATAACCCGACATGCAGGTAATCTTAACCGTCTAATTTTAACCCTTTTATGTGCTTTTTAAAATCGTTTTATTGTTTCATTGACGTTGTTTTATTATTCATACATTTGTCGTATTGCTTATTTTGCAATTTTTAATTATTGACTATTTTATTTTTTCTTTCCTGTAAAGCACCTTGAATTGCAGTTTGCACGAATGGTGCTATACAAATAAATTTGCCTTGCCTTGCCTTGCCTTAAATCCATCCAGTGACTTGGCCTCCACTGCCCTCTGTGGCAGGGAATTCCATAAATTCACAACTCTCTGGGTGAAAAAGTTTTTTCTCACCTCAGTCTTAAATGACCTCCCCTTTATTCTAAGACTGTGTGTGGCCCCTGGTTCTGGACTCGCCCAACATTGGGAACATTTTTCCTGCATCTAGCTTGTCCAGTCCTTTTATAATTTGATATGTTTCTATAAGATTTTCCCCTCATCCTTCTAAACTCCTGTGAAAACAAGCCTAGTCTTTTCAATATTTCCTCATATGACAGTCCCGCGATCCCAGGGATCAATCTCGTGAACCTACGCTGCACTGCCTCAATCACAAGGATGCCCTTCCTCAATCACAAGGATGTCCTATCTCAAATTAGGAGACCAAAACTGTACACAATACTCTAGATGTGGTCTCACCAGAGCCCTATACAACTGCAGAAGTTCCTGATGCAGGGTCTCGACCCGAGCCGTCGCCGTTCCTTGTCCCCCACAGATGCTGCTCGTTCTTCCAGCAGTGTGGATTACTGTGCCGTGGTTCTCGTTACATGGTCCAGCCATAAAGTGACTCTGTTTCCTGTTAGCAAGCCTGCCCTCCACACACCAGTACGTATACTCCCACACAAAGCCCTTGTGTTTTCTATTGTGGGACTTGAAGTGTTTGGCAGATTGGGAAATTGTGTAGGCCAAGGTGGAATGAGCGAAGTGGGTTCAGCAAAACGATCGCTGAGTCTGCGCTCGGTCTCGCCGATATATAGAAGTTTTCTCTTGCCGTCTTTGAAGCGGAATTTTATCACATTGGAAATCTTCTAACACATACTGCTTATCATTGAAGGACCTCACCCAAATTAGAACTTAAATAAAACTCAATTCAACAGATCAAATATTTGTCTTTGTAAAAACCGTGTTGACTTTGGCTCGAGTTTTTTCCAGCGAATTTACGTAACTTCTTTGATAATTGCTTTGTTATTTTCCCCGTTCAGTTCAGTTAACTGACACAGTTTGTGTAGTAAGGAACTGCAGCTGGTGGCTTACACTGAAGATAGACACAAAAAATGGAGTAACTGGAGTAATATCTGAAGAAGGGTTTCGGCCCGAAACGTTGCCTATTTCCTTCGCTCCATGGATGCTGCTGCACCCGCTGAGTTTCTCCAGCATTTTTGTGTACCTTCGATTTCCCAGCATCTGTAGTTCTTTCTTAAACAATATGTGGGGATCGCTGGTTGGCGCAGACCCGGTGGGCCGATAGGCCTGTTTCCGCGCTGTGCCTCTGAACTAAACTAAGCTAAGTTGATCTGCAATCATTCGTCATAATCGCAAGAAATTATATAGAGTTGTGGACGCAGCTCCATTCCATCAAAAACCAACCTCCCTTCCATTGACTCCATCTACACCTCATGCTGCCTCAGCAAGGCCAGCAGCATAATCAAGGACCAGGTCTCACATGCGCCACTCCCTCTTCTCCCTGCTCCATCAGGCAAAAGTTATAGAAGTGTGAAAACACACACCTCCAGATTCAGGTCAGTCTGAAGAAGGGTTTCGGCCCGAAACATCACCTATTTCCTTCGCTCCACAGATGCTGCTGCACCCGCTGAGTTTCTCCAGCATTTTTGTGTACCCTCCAGATTCAGAGACAGTTTCTCCCCAGCTATTATCAGGCAACTAAACTAGAAAGCAGTCCTGAACTACTATCTACCTCATTGGAGACCCTTTGACTTTAATATGACTTTACTGGACTTTATCTTGCACTAATCATTATTTCCTTTATCATGTAGAGAGTAAAGAGGTTCTTCTGCAGTTGTATAGGGCTCTGGTGAGACCACATCTGGAGTATTGTGTACTGTTTTGGTCTCCTAATTTGAGGAAGGACATCCTTGTGATTGAGGCAGTGCAGCGTAGGTTCACGAGATTGATCCCTGGGATGGCAGGACTGTCATATGAGGAAAGATTGAAAAGACTAGGCTTGTTTTCACAGGAGTTTAGAAGGATGAGGAGGGACCTTATAGAAACATATCAAATTATAAAAGGACTGGACAAGCTAGATGCAGGAAAAATGTTCCCAATGTTGGGCGAGTCCAGAACCAGGGGCCACAGTCTTAGAATAAAGGGGAGGTCATTTAAGACTGAGGTGAGAAAAAACTTTTTCATCCAGTGAGTTGTGAATTTATGGAATTTCCTGCCACAGAGGGTCGTGGAGGCCACGTCACTGGATGGATTTAAGAGAGAGTTAGATAGAGCTCCAGGGGCTAGTGGAGTCAAGGGATATGGGGAGAAGGCAGGAATGGGTTATTGATAGGGGACGATCAGCCATGATCACAATGAATGGCGGTGCTGGCTCGAAGGGCCAAATGGCCTCCTCCTGCACTTATTTTCTATGCTTCTATGTTTCTATGTATCTGTAGACTGTGGATGGTTCAATTGTAATCATTTGTAGCCGTTCCGCAGACTGTCTAGCACGCGATAAATAGCTTTTGATTGTACCTCGGTACATGTGACAATAAACTAAACTGAACTGAACTAAATTAAACTGAAATAAACGGAACTAACCTGAACTAAACTGAAATAATTAAATGAAACTGAACTGAACTAACCTGAACTAAACTGAACTAAACTAAACAAAACTAAACTGAATTGGACTAAACTAAACTAAGCTGTACTAAAGAATGGAGCTGAAAGAGAAAAATTGATCAGCCGCAATGGAATGACGGAGCAGAAATGAGGGGCCGAATGGCCTAATTCTGCTCCTTTGTCTTAAGGTCTTGGAAAGTACGAACCAGTATTGGTTTGTCTGCAGGCTGTCAGATGGGGGGATCTGGAGGGAAATCCCTGCATCTCTCAAGCACACAAAGCAAGCTTCAATACTGATTTTCAGGCAACAATGTATCGGACCGGTGGCGCAGCGGCAGAGCCACTCACTGCCTTACAGCGCCAGAGACCGGGGTTCGATCCCGACTACGGGTGCTGTCTCCCGGTGACTTTCCCTTTCGGTTTTCTCTCTCGACTGTTTCTTTCACATTTATACTCCAAATACGTACTTTTTGGGGTATAAATGTGAAATGTATAATCGTCCCTACTGTGTGTAGGATGGTGTGAGTGCACAGGGATTGCTGGTCTCTGCAGACGTGGGCCCGTTTCCCTCTGTATCTCTAAACTAAACAATGAAACCAAAAGTACAAACTTGGAACCATGCCAAGAATCTTGCAGGAGTTTGGAAAATTGCCCGTTAAATTTGCATGAGTATGTGATTGCAGGTGTCAGTATCTTTATTCAGGAAGGACTCTAGGATAAATGAGGTAATTACATGCAGCAGAGTCTAATTTCGGGGCAGTTATCAGAAAAGGTTTGAGGAACTGTCGAGGAATTTCCCGGGAAACAAATTAGGTCACTTACGGGAATCGAATTTCATGCAAAACAAAGTCCATAGTTTTAAAGCAGAATAATAATAGGGGGGTTGCACGAAAGTTCACTGGGTCAGAGGGCTCGACGCACGGAGCCGCTAAATCCATCTGGAGGACATCTGTCACTTCCGGTATATGTTATTAGTGCTAAAAACGTGTACTTTCCTACCTGTTAAAAACCGCCAAAATGCTGAATTTTTGCGCTGAAAAAAATTATGGGAGTCGGGGTAAGTGTGAGAGACATGTACCCAACTTTAGAATTCCAAAAGTGAAGCGAAATGTCTTGTGGTATTCTTTAAAATCTAGACTAAGGGAGACCCGTTGGGTCCCATCCCCTCAACGCACGGTTACAGGGGGGGGGGGGGGGGGGGCTGCTAACCCCACACACTAACCACCCCCCCATAGACACAGGGGGGGAGAGGGGGAGAGGGAGGGAGAGGGGGGATAGGGGGAGGGGGAAGAAGTGGAGAGCGAGTGGAGGGGGAGAGGAGAGGAGGTGGAGAGAGCAGCGGGGAGAGAGGGGGGAGGGGGGTGAGAGAGGATAAAGGGATCAGGGGGTATGGAGAGAAAGCAGGTACAGGATACTGAGTTGGATGATCAGCCATGATCATCTTGAATGGCGGTGCAGGCTCGAAGGGCCGAATGCCTACTCCTGCACCTATTTTTCTAGTTTCTATGTTTTAGGAGGGGGAGAGAGGTGGGAAGGGGGGAGAGAGGTGGGAAGGGGGGAGAGAGAGGAGGGGGAGGGGGAGGGAGGGGAGAGAGAGGGAGGGGGAGAGAGAGGGGGAAGAGGAGGAGGAGAGGGGAGGGGAGAAAAGGGGGGAGAGCGGAGATGGGGGTTAGAGGGGGAGGGAGAGTACAAGATACAAGATACATTTATTTGTCATGTGCCAGTTGGCACGGTGAAATGTGTGTTTACCATACAGCCATACAATTAAAAATAAAGTACACATCACACGATAGAGTCCAGCATAAAACATCCCCACACGGCAGAATCAAAGTTTCCCACTGTGAGGGAATGCACCAGTCAGTCATCTTCCCCTGTTGTTCTTAATGTTCACCCGTGGTCGGGGCCTCCCGAGCCCTCTGCAGTCGCCACTACAGGTGACCCGATATTCAGGCCCGCTCGCCGGGATAGAACTCCGACGTTGGACCGGGAGAACAACCTCCGCGACTTGGACCTCCGAACCGAGTAGAGGGGAGAGAGGAGGAGCGGTGGAGGGTAGTGGGGAGAGATGGACACACAGAGAGGGGGACACACAGAGAGAGGGACACACAGAGAGAGGGACACACAGAGAGAGGGACACAGAGAGAGAGGGACACACAGAGAGGGACACAGAGATAGGGCCACACACAGAGGGGGACACACAGAGGGGGACACACAGAGAGGGACACACACAGAGGGGGACACACAGAGGGGGACACACAGAGGGGGACACACAGAGGGGGACACACAGAGGGGGACACACAGAGAGAGGGCCACACAGAGAGGGCCACACAGAGAGAGGGACACACAGAGAGAGGGCCACACAGAGAGAGGGACACACAGAGAGGGACACACAGAGGGGGACACACAGAGAGAGGGACACACAGAGAGGGACACACAGAGAGGGACACACAGAGGGGGACACAGAGAGAGAGGGACACACAGAGAGGGACACACAGAGAGGGACACACAGAGGGGGACACAGAGGCACACACAGAGAGAGGGACACAGAGAGAGGGACACAGAGAGAGGGACACAGAGAGAGGGACACACAGAGAGGGACACACAGAGAGGGCCACACAGAGAGGGACACACACAGAGAGGGCCACACAGAGAGGCACACACAGAGAGAGGGACACACAGAGAGAGGGACACACAGAGAGGGACACACAGAGAGAGGGACACACAGAGAGGGACACACAGAGAGAGGGACACACAGAGAGGCACACACAGCGAGGGCCACACAGAGGGGGACACACAGAGAGGGACACACGGAGAGGGACACAGAGAGAGGGCCACACAGAGAGGGACACACAGAGAGAGGGACACACAGAGAGAGGGACACACAGAGAGAGGGACACACAGAGAGGGACATAGAGAGAGAGGGCCACACAGAGAGAGAGCCACACAGAGAGAGGGCCACACAGAGAGGGCCACACAGAGAGGGCCACACAGAGAGGGACAGAGAGAGGGACACACAGAGAGGGACACACAGAGAGAGGGACACAGAGAGAGGGACACAGAGAGAGGGACACACACAGAGGGACACACACAGAGGGACACACAGAGAGGGACACACAGAGAGAGGGACACACAGAGAGGGCCACACAGAGAGAGGGACACACAGAGAGAGGGGCACACAGAGGGGGACACAGAGAGAGGGACACACAGAGAGGGACACACAGAGAGGGCCACACAGAGAGGGACACACAGAGAGGGACACACAGAGAGAGGGACACAGAGAGAGGGCCACAGAGCGAGAGGGACACACAGAGAGGGACACACAGAGAGGGACACACAGAGAGGTACACACACAGAGAGGGACACACACAGAGAGGGACACACAGAGAGGGACACACAGAGAGGGACACACAGAGAGGTACACACACAGAGAGGGACACACAGAGAGGGACACACACAGAGAGGGACACACAGAGAGGTACACACACAGAGAGGGACACACACAGAGAGGGCCACACAGAGAGGGACACACAGAGAGGGACACACAGAGAGGGACACACAGAGAGGGCCACACAGAGAGGGACACACAGAGAGGGACACACACAGAGAGGGACACACACAGAGAGGGCCACACAGAGAGGGACACACAGAGAGGGACACAGAGAGAGGGACACACAGAGAGGGACACACAGAGAGGGACACACAGAGAGAGGGCCACACAGAGAGAGGGCCACACAGAGAGAGGGCCACACAGAGAGGGCCACACACAGAGGGCCACACACAGAGGGACACACAGAGAGGGACACACAGAGAGAGGGACACACAGAGAGGGCCACACAGAGAGAGGGACACACAGAGAGAGGGACACACAGAGGGGGACACAGAGAGAGGGACACACAGAGAGGGACACACAGAGAGGGCCACACAGAGAGGGACACACAGAGAGGGACACACAGAGAGGGACACACAGAGAGAGGGCCACAGAGCGAGAGGGACACACAGAGAGGGACACACAGAGAGGGACACACAGAGAGGTACACACACAGAGAGGGACACACAGAGAGGGACACAGAGAGAGGGACACACAGAGAGGGCCACACAGAGAGGGACACACAGAGAGGGACACACACAGAGAGGGACACACACAGAGAGGGACACACAGAGAGAGGGCCACACAGAGAGGGACACACAGAGTGGGACACAGAGAGAGGGACACACAGAGAGGGACACACAGAGAGAGGGCCACACAGAGAGAGTGACACACAGAGAGGGACACAGTGAGACACAGAGGCACAGAGAGTGAGGGGGGTAGAGTGGGAGCATGAGGGGGCAGAGAGGGAGCGTGAGGGGGCAGAGAGGGAGCGGGTGGGGGGGATAGGGAGGGGGGGTAGTTTGAGGGGTTGTTTGGGGGGGGGCGGGTCACGTCGCAGGGCTGATTCTCGAACGCAATAATCACTCGCTCCCTTGCTTCCAGCAGTGCGAGCAAGAAGACAACAAGGTTTTTTTCAAAGGCCTTGCGAGCAGCGCGACTGGCAGCGCGTGCGGTTTGCTGCAAAGGTACTAGAGGAGTTGTAATAGTGATATGATGATGATGCAGACAGTGAAGCATGATAGTGCAGCAGTAGAGTTGCTGCCTCACAGCGACAGAAACCCAGGTTCGATCCCAACTACGGGCGCTGTCTGCACGGAGTTTGTACGTTCTCCCCGTGACCTGCTTGCGTTTTCTCCGAGAACTTCGGTTTCCTCCCACACTCCAAAGACGGACAGGCTTGTAGTTTAATTGGCTTGGTGTAATTGTAAAATTTCCCCAGTGCGTAGGATAATGTAGTGTGTAGGATATCCTGTTTCCACACTGTATCTCTACATTAAACCTAGAGCTGCTGCCTCACAGCGCCGGAGACAAGGGTTCAATCCTGACTTCAGATGCTGTGTGTGCGTGTGCACGTTTGTGTGTGTGGGCGTGTATGTATGCATGTGTGTGTCTACGTGTGTGCACGTTTGTGTATGTGCGCATGTGTGTGTCTACGTGTGTGCATGTTTGTGTATGCATGTGTGTGTCTACGTGTGTGCATGTTTGTGTATGAGCACCTGTGTGTGTCTACGTGTGTGCATGTTTGTGTATGAGCACATGTGTGTTTCTTACGTGTGTGCATGTTTGTGTATGAGCACATGTGTGTGTCTACGTGTGTGCACGTTTGTGTATGTGCGCATGTGTGTGCACATTAGATTAGATTAGATTAGATTCAACTTTATTGTCATTGCACAAATACGAGTACAGGTACAACGAAATGCAGGTTAGCATCTAATCAGAGTGCAAAGTAGTAAAAATACCGGTTAAAACAATATATACATAGAAACATAGAAACATAGAAATTAGGTGCAGGAGTAGGCCATTCGGCCCTTCGAGCCTGCACCGCCATTCAATATGATCATGGCTGATCATCCAACTCAGTATCCCGTACCTGCCTTCTCTCCATACCCTCTGATCCCCTTAGCCACAAGGGCCACATCTAACTCCCTCTTAAATATAGCCAATGAACTGGCCTCGACTACCCTCTGTGGCAGGCAGTTCCAGAGATTCACCACTCTCTGTGTGAAAAAAGTTCTTCTCATCTCGGTTTTAAAGGATTTCCCCCTTATCCTTAAGCTGTGACCCCTTGTCCTGGACTTCCCCAACATCGGGAGCAATCTTCCTGCATCTAGCCTGTCCAACCCCTTAAGAATTTTGTAAGTTTCTATAAGATCCCCTCTCAATCTCCTAAATTCTAGAGAGTATAAACCAAGTCGATCCAGTCTTTCTTCATAAGACAGTCCTGACATCCCAGGAATCAGTCTGGTGAACCTTCTCTGCACTCCCTCTATGGCAATAATGTCCTTCCTCAGATTTGGAGACCAAAACTGTACGCAATACTCCAGGTGTGGTCTCACCAAGACCCTGTACAACTGCAGTAGAACCTCCCTGCTCCTATACTCGAATCCTTTTGCTATGAAAGCTAACATACCATTCGCTTTCTTCACTGCCTGCTGCACCTGCATGCCCACTTTCAATGACTGGTGTACCATGACACCCAGGTCTCGCTGCATCTCCCCTTTTCCTAGTCGGCCACCATTTAGATAATAGTCTGCTTTCCTGTTTTTGCCATCAAAATGGATTTATCCACATTATACTGCATCTGCCAAACATTTGCCCACTCACCCAGCCTATCCAAGTCACCTTGCAGTCTCCTAGCATCCTCCTCACAGCTAACACTGCCCCCCAGCTTAGTGTCATCCGCAAACTTGGAGATATTGCCTTCAATTCCCTCATCCAGATCATTAATATATATTGTAAATAGCTGGGGTCCCAGCACTGAGCCTTGCGGTACCCCACTAGTCACTGCCTGCCATTGTGAAAAGGACCCGTTTACTCCTACTCTTTGCTTCCTGTTTGCCAGCCAGTTCTCTATCCACATCAATACTGAACCCCCAATGCCGTGTGATTTAAGTTTGTAAACTAATCTCTTATGTGGGACCTTGTCGAAAGCCTTCTGGAAGTCCAGATACACCACATCCACTGGTTCTCCCCTATCCACGCTACTAGTTACATCCTCGAAAAATTCTATAAGATTCGTCAGACATGATTTACCTTTTGTAAATCCATGCTGACTTTGTCCAATGATTTCACCACTTTCCAAATGTGCTGCTATCCCATCTTTAATAACGGACTCTAGCAGTGTGGATATATTGATCTAGTACATAGGCAAATAAATATATACAGATAAAAGGGTATAAAATATAGCTAGCGTCGGGCCTGTGAGTTCAGCAGGGTAATGGTATTTTGGAAGAAGCTGTTCCTTAGCCAGCTGGTGCGAGACCTGAGGCTCCTGTACCGCATCCCTGATGGGAGGAGGGCAAACAGTCCATGGTTGGGGTGTGAGGGGTCCTTAATGATTTACCCAGCCCTTCTCAGACAACGTGTGCGGTGAAGGGCAGCCATGGCAGGGAGCGGGGCACCGATGATGTGATGAGCGGTTTTCACCACCCGTTGCTTTCAATGGTACAGCGGTAGAAGTTGGACAGGATCTGAGGGGACAGGTGAACTTTCTTAATCCTCCTCAGAAAGTAGAGGCACTGCTGCGCCTTTTTAATCAGTTTGGCGGTGTTGAGGGACCAGGACAGATCCTCTGAGATATGTACCTCCGAGGAATTTGTAGTTGGAGACGCGCTCCACCTCAGTTTAGTCCAGTCACATTTATGTGTTTGTGAGTGTGCGCTCACGTGTGTGGTGTTTGCACGTTCGCCCCTTGACTGCGTGGGGTTCCTCGGCTGCTCCGGTTTCCTCCCACATCCCGAAGATGTGCGTCTAATGAAGGTTAATTTGCCCTTTGTAAACTTGACCATAGTGTTAGGGTGTGGATGAGAAAGTGGGATAACCTAGATCTAGTGTGGACGGGTGATCAATGGTCAATGTGGATTCGGTGCGCTGAAGGGCCTGTTCCCCTGCTGGATCATTAAACTAGACTAGACTGGACTGGACTAAACTGAATTGGACTAAACTGAACTAAGCTAAACTAAAGAATGGGGTGGAAAGAGAAAAAATAGATCATCCATGATCGAATGGCGGAGCAGACTCGACGGGCCGAATGGCCTAATTCTGCTCCCTTGCCTTCTGGTCTTATTGTCCCTGGTTTGTGTGGGGGTAGAGCTAGTGTGTGGGGATGGCTGGTTGGCGCGGACAATTAACCTACGAACCTGCACCTCATCATAAATTCATGTTAATAAATCATAGGAGCAGAGTTATCATGGCTGATCTATCTTTTCCTCTCAACCCCATTCTCCTGCCTTCTCCCCATAACCACTGACACCTGTACAGAACTAGTGTCTGAAGAAGGGTTTTGGCCCGAAACGTTGCCTATCTCCTTCGCTCCATAGATGCTACTGCACCCGCTGAGCTTCTCCAGCATTTTTGTGTACCTTAGTGTCTGTCAATCCCTGCCTTAAACATATTTATGGCCCCCACTGCAGTCTGTGGCAATGAATTCCACAGATTCACCACTCTCTGACCAATAAAATTCATCCTCATCTTCTTTCTAAAGGTACGTCCTTTTATTCTTAGGGATGCTTAGTTTATTTAGAGATACAGCATGGAAACAGGCCCTTCGGCCCACCGAGTCCGCACCGGCCAGCGATCCCCACACACCAGCACTATCCTCAACACACCAGGGACAATTTACAATTTTACCAAGTCAATTAACCTACAAACCTGTACGTCTTTGGAGCGTGGGAGGAAACTGAAGATCTCGGAGAAAACCCACACGGTCACGGGGAGAACGTACAAACTCCCTACAGTCCGGATCGAACCCGGGTCTCTGGCGCTGAAAGCGTTGTAAGGCAGCAACTCTACCGCTGCCCCACAGAGGATGTCGTGGGATGTGGGGTGAAACCGGAGCACCCGGAGGAAACCCACGTGATGACGTGATGACGGGGAGAACGTGCAAACTCCATACAGTCAGCACCCAAGGTCAGGATCAAACCCGGGTCTCTGGGTGCTGTGAGACAGCAGCTCCACCCACTGCGCCACTGTGCCGCCCTCTAAATAACAAATATAACCCTTTTATTTGATTGAATAACCACCCTAACATGACCCATAATTAAACTCATGCATACTGCAATCCATCATTAATAAGTGTTGTGAAACATATTATTACTATCTTGAACAATGATGTGAAAATGTCTGGGAGTACATACATCAAGTTGAATTTCCGTAGTCCAGCCAACCCCAGTATTTGGAAATGGAATAAGTAATATTTAATAAGTGATTGATATTTGTGCTTTGATCAGCATAACACTGTGTTTCAACTTGCGTGCTGTAAATTTACGAAGTGCTGACTCAGCAAGTATTAAGGCTCCTCACACTGTGTTTTTGATTTTCTGTTTTTGGATTGAATTCTGTTTTTAATTTGTGTCTCTGTGATGTCTTTTTTACCTGTTCTATTCCGATTATATGTTTTTATTCCGATTACTGTGTCCTTGAGATGTCTGAAAGGCGCCCATTAAATAAAATTTATTATTATTATTATTAAGGCTCCATCGAGATTCGAACTCGGATTGCTGGATTCTAATGCCCCTGTCCCACTACGAAACCTGAACAGAAACCTCTGGAGAATTTGCGCCACACCCAAGGTTTCCGTGTGGTTCCCGGAGGTTGCAGGTGGTTGCCGGAGGTTGCAGGTAGTGGAAGCAGGTAGGGAGACTGACAAAAACCTCCGGGAACCGCACGGAAACCTTGGGTGGGGCACAAAGTCTCCAGAGGTTTCCGTTCAGGTTTCCTAAGTGGGACAGGGGCATTAGTCCAGAGTGCTCAACAATACGCCACAGAACCTGCACACCCTCCCTTCGGCCCTGCCTCTTCTCTCCGTCTTCCTGCCATCAGAACCTTGCAATGTTACAGAAGCCAATTATCCTACAAACCTGCACATCGTCATGTCAATAGGCTCATAAAGCATCGGAGTGGAAGCAGGCCATTCGGTCCATCAAGTCTACCCCACTGTTTAATCATGGCTGATCTAATCATAATTGTAATATTGTGGCGGGGATTGGCAGGAGTCCAGCCAAAAACTAGTCGGACACAGGTTGTGTGCCCTAGATGTATTTAATCTTCTGCATATAGCTCCCTACTCCTCAGCTAACACGGGCATTACCCGGCCTTAAATCACAACTCAGATACCGACCCCGTGACTCGCGCGTCCCCCACCAAGACGCCGCCCTCTAGAGTCGATGGTTTGGCGTGACCTTGGGTTGCTATCAGGTGCCGCCACAATAGAATCATATTTTATTAGCCAAGTATGTTTTGCAACATACGAGGAATTTCATTTCCCATACAGTCATACCAATAAAAAGCAACAGAACACACAAAATACATTTTTACATAAACATCCATCACAGTGACTCCTCCACATTTCTCACTGTGATGGAAGGCGAAACTCTATATTTCCCTCTCAACCTTATTCTCCTTCCCGTAACCCCAGACACCCATACTAATCAAGAATCTATCTATCTCTGCCTTCAAGATATCCATTGAGAGTTGTGAATTTGTGGAATTCCCAGCCACAGAGGGCAGTAGAGGCCAAATCTCTAAATGGATTTAGGAGAGAGTTAGATAGAGCTCTAGGGACTAGTGGAGTCAAGGGATATGGGGAGAAGGCAGACACAGGTTATTGATAGGGGACGATCAGCCATGATCACAATGAATGGCGGTGCTGGCTCGAAGGGCCGAATGGCCTCCTCCTGCACCTATTTTTTGTGTTTCTATGTTTCCATGCCTCCACAGCCTTCTGTGGCAATGAATTCCACAGATTTACCACCCTCTGACTATAGAAATTCCTTCTCAGTTCCTTTCTAAAGTAGTCGTAGGCCCCCCTCGATCATGACTGACCATGGGTGATGCATCTTGGTCGGTTGCAAGCCTGGGCGATGTCATATGGAGGACAGGCTGTTGCCCATGCAGCACGTCCCCCCTCTCCACATCGCTGATCGATCCAAAGGAACAGCAGGGCCGTTACAGTTTGGCACCAGCGCTGTCGCAGGAGCTGCCAGGGTGAGGTTGTAGACTACGACGAACTGCCGGAGGGGCTCCAGATTTTCTAGAGGTTTACTACTGGAGCCTTTTCCATGACTGGATATGGCCACAAGGCAGTGGAGGTTTTAAATCAGAGTTTTCCCTCTCCTAGGTGGACTGCCTTCCCAGGCTGACGAGCTCCATCTGCCCGAGATTTGTGGGGCGGGAGCGTCTACCTTCCCCTGCAGGTCTATATTAAGCACCTGCCCACTGCCCACTTTCTAAAGGTATGTCCTTTTATTGTGAGGCTGTGACCTCTGGTCCGAGACTATCACACAAATGGAAACATCCTCTCCATATCCACTCTGTCCAGGTTTCACCATTACACTAGAGAATGTAGTTGAGGCAGGGACTACTCAATGTTTTAGAAATATTTAAACAGGTACATAGACAGGGCAGGTTTAGAGGATTATGGGCCAAACACAGGCAGGTGGGACTAATGCAGATGGGGCATGTTGGTCGGTGTGGGCAAGTTGGGCCGAAGGGCCTGTTTCCATGCTGTATGACTCTATTACTCTATGCCTTCGGACCACCGAGTCCGCACTGACCAGCGATCCCCGCACATTAACACTGCATCCTACACTCGCTAGGGACAATTTACAATTTTACCAAGCCAATTAACCTACAAACCTGTATGTCTTTGGAGTGTGGGAGAAAACCCATGTCACATAGAAACATAGAAACATAGAAAATAGGTGCAGGAGTAGGCCATTCGGCCCTGAACCTGCATCGCCATTCAATATGATCATGGCTGATCATCCAACTCAGTATCCTGTACCTGCCTTCTCTCCATACCCCCTGATCCCTTTAGCCACAAGGGCCACATCTAACTCCCTCTTAAATATAGCCAATGAAATGGCCTCAACTACCTTCTGTGGCAGAGAGTTCCAGAGATTCACCACTCTCTGTGTGAAAAATGTTTTTCTCATCTCGGTCCTAAGGGATTTCCCCTTTATCCTTAAACTGTGACCCCTTGTCCTGGACTTCCCCAACATCGGGAACAATCTTCCTGCATCTAGCCTGTCCAACCCCTTAAGAATTTTATAAGTTTCTATAAGATCCCCCCTCAATCTTCTAAATTCTAGCGAGTACAAGCCGAGTCTATCCAGTCCTTCTTCGTATGAAAGTCCTGACATCCCAGGACATCACGGGGAGAACGTACAGACTCCACACAGATAGCACCCGTAGTCAAGATCGAACACGAGTCTCTGGCGCCGTAAGGCAGCAACTCTACCCTTGCGCCATCGTGCCGCCCATATACTCATGACAATTATAAATCTAAACCACTAATTTCAATGAATAATCACCTCAACAAAACCAATAATTAAACTAGTACCTACTGCGTTCCATCATTAATGAATACTATGAAACATATTATTATTACTCTCTTGAAAATTGCTTTGATGATGTATGCGAGAATTTGCAAACGTTCAATTTCCGTAAACCAGATAACCCCAGCACTCGGAAAGGCAAGGTTGCAGGAAGGAACTACAGATGCTGGTTTAAACCGAAGATAGACACAAAATGCAGGAGTAACTCAGCGGGACAGGCAGCATCTCTGGAGAGAAGGAATGGGTGATGTTTCGGGTCAAGACCCTTCTACAAACTGAGTCAGGGGAAAGGGTGATACAGCGATAAGGAGTTGTAAGGTGTGAAGAAGAGAAAAAGGAGATGGAGTTCCAGGAAAATGTTGAATAAATCATTGTTTTCCAAGGTAACAACAAAGCAAACAGAGATCATAGAAACATAGAAACATAGAAAATAGGTGCAGGAGTAGGCCATTCGACCCTTCAAGCCTGCACCGCCATTCAATATGTTAATGGCTGATCATCCAACTCAGTATCCTGTACCTGCCTTCTCTCCATACCCCCTGATCCCTTTAGCCACAAGGGCCACGTCTAACTCGCTCTTAAATATAGCCAATGAACTGGACTCAAATACCTTCTGTGGCAGAGAATTCCAGAGATTCCCCACTCTGTGTGAAAAATGTTTTTCTCATCTCGGTCCTAAAAGACTTCCCCCTTATCCTTAAACTGTGTGACCCCTTGTTCTGGACTTCCCCAACATCGGGAACAATCTTCCTGCATCTAGCCTGTCCAACCCCTTAAGAATTTTGTAAGTTTCTATAAGATCCCACCTCAATCTTCTACATTCTAGCGAGTACAAGCCCAGTCTATCCAGATCAAATGTAAACAAGGACAGTCAGAATGGTCAGAAAACTGGGAAGGGGGAGGTAGAGAGAGTGAAAGCAAGGGTTACTTGAAGTTAGAGAAGTCAATATTCATACCACCGGGATGTAAACTGCCTAAGCAAAATATGACGTGATAGCTGTTTTGTTTTTCTGTACTAAATTACTGCATCTGCAGTCTCTCTTGTTAGCAGAAGATGGTTAATGTTCCAACTTGCATGCTCTAAATTAACAAAGCTGACTCAGCAAATATTGAGGCTCCACCGAGATTCGAACTCGGATCGCTGGATTCAGAGTCCAGAGTGCTCACCATTATAGCACGGAACCTGCACACTCTCCCCCCACGGTCCTGTCTCTTCTCTCCATCTCCCCACCATCAGGAACCTCTTGTTCCAGCTGGAGGGGCTTGTCACCGGGAGAAAAGTCATCTCGAGTCAAGAAGGCCAAGAAGGGAATAGATATAGAAACATAGAAAATAGGTGCAGGATTAGGCCATTCGGCCCTTCGAGCCTGCACCGCCATTCAATATGATCATGGCTGAACATCCAACTCAGTATCCTGTACCTGCCTTCTCTCTATACCCCCTGATCCCTTTAGCCACAAGGGCCACATCTAACTCCCTCTTAAATATAGCCAATGAACTGGCCTCAACTACCTTCTGTGGCAGAGAATTCCAGAGATTCACCACTCTCTGCGTGAAAAATGTTTTTCTCATCTCGGTCCTAAAAGATTTCCCCCTTATCCTTAAACTGTGACCCCTTGTTCTGGACTTCCCCAACATCAGGAACAATCTTCCTGCATCTAGCCTGTCCAACCCCTTAAGAGTTTCTATAAGATCCCCCCTCAATCTCCTAAATTCTAGTGAGTACAAGCCGAGTCTATCCAGTCTTTCGCCATATGAAAGTCTTGACATCCCAGGAATCAGTCTGGTGAACCTTCTCTGCACTCCCTCTATGGCAATAATGTCCTTCCTCAGATTTGGAGACCAAAACTGTATGCAATACTCCAGGTGTGGTCTCACCAAGACCCTGTACAACTGCAGTAGAACCTCCCTGCTCCTATACTCAAATCCTTTTACTATGAATGCTAACATACCATTGGCTTTCTTCACTGCCTTCTGCACCTGCATGCCTACTTTCAATGACTGGTGTACCATGACACCCAGGTCTCGTTGCAGTTGATATCTTCGGTAAACAAATCATATATTACTGCCTACGGGAAACACTTGTCCATATTCTTCAGAGATGCTGTCTGATCTGCCCAGTTACTCCAGCACTTTTTGTCCTTTTGGTATTTTTATATATTACGGCCTGCTGACTGGCTGAGCAACAATTACTGAACGCAAATGGCTCGCACCTTTGGGGTATCTTGGTCAAATTCTACTCTTTATGGCCTGTTCCACGAGCATGCGACCTGCATGCGGCAAGCGCGACCAATCCGGAAGCGGGGGCCGCGCGGAGGTCGAGTGAGCGACGTGAAGTTCGAGCGAAGTCCTGGGGAAGTTCGCGCGTGACGTACGGCGTCAAGACGCTGCATACGGCGTCGAGACGGCTGCGGGCCGGCGGGCTGTTGCCACGCGGAATTTTTGAACGGTCAGTTTTTCGGAGCCCCGCGCGATGTCGGGTCCAACTCCGCACAACTCCATACGGCTCCGGCGATCGAAGTGGGACCGGCCCCGCTAGGCCGTACAGCTCAAGCGACCATGTTAGGTCGCGCTTGCCGCATGGAGTCGCATGCTCGTGGGACAGGCCCTTTTCTCTTCACCCCACCCTCCCAAGACACCATTAATAAAACTGCCCCAATTGTAGGTCAGATCGAGTGTCTTTGCCCACTCTGCCTATTGTGAGAGGCGGGGGTGGTAATAAAGCAGGACCCAGCGTGGGGGAGCCGTTGTGAGGGGCAGGGGACAAAGGAGAACCTGGCGAGGGGGAACCGTCACGAGGTGGGGGGGGGGGGGGTGGAGAGATCGCAGGAGGACCCAGCATGAGGGAACTGCCGTGAGGGGGGGAAGATCAAAGGACGACCTATCTTCGGTGTAAATCTGCATCTGCAGTTCCTTCCTACACAGGAAGTACAGAGATATGGATCACGTACAGGTGGTGTGGGGTTAATTAACATTAGCACCATAGCCTGAGAAGATATGGAATTGTTCACCGACTGGAAAGATCACCTTATTTGATAAATGGCAATTGCAAAGGCCCTGATTAAGTAAATCATAAAATGCTGGATAAGGCATGAGGGCAAATCATTTGCAAGGTTAAATCGTTCAAGCTCACAGTGTCGGAGGGGGAGCAGGAGGAGCAGTCCATGTATCCGAAGACTTGTCTCACCAACCCCAGTCCTTCTTTCTTTCCCTGCTCCCACTGTTGAAGCAGAGCTAAAATCAACAAACTTGATGGACCGAATGGTCTCATTCTGCTCCTAATACTTATGAATTTAAGGGCCTGTCCCATGAGCATGTGACTCCATGCGGCAAGCGCGACCTAACGTGGTCGCTTGAGCCGTAAGGCCTCGCAGGGCCGGTCCCACTTCGATCGCTGGAGCCATATGGAGTTGGGCGGAGCTGGTCCCGACATCGTGCGGGGCTCCGAAAAACTGACAGTGTTCAAAAATTCCGCGGCAACGGCCTGCCGGCACGCAGCCGTCTCGATGCCGTATGCAGCGCCTCGACGGGCGTACGCAACGTCTTGACGCCGTACGTTACGCGCGGACTTCACCTATTGGCCTACTCCTGCATCTATTTTCTATGTTTCTATGCTTCTATGTAGGTATGTTGCAAAGCCTACCTGAAGCGTCGCTGAATATCTGCCGCTGAGGTTGTGCGCGGTTTTGGCGCCGTTTAGAGGGGGCGGGTTTAAAACGCGATTTTCTCTAAGCTGTTCCAATCGAAAATGTTCAGCCTAGTTAATTATTAACGAAAAATCGCTGATAGACCCCGTCGCAAAAGCTATTATTAGGTTTAAAGGCCTTGAATAATAGTTATAGTAGTTTAAAAATCAATCTCTAAACCCGCGACCGCCAGCAACCGCAGGGTCTCATAAAGAAAATAGCAGAAGGTAGGTTGTATATTTTTACATTCAAAAGGGCTTCTAAAGATCCTTTTATACAAAATGTAATATTGCGAGTAGCTCAATTTGGGCCCATTATATCGCGCAGTATTTTTCTCGGCATTTGAGGCACAAATCTACCGCAATGTGAACGTTCTAAACCAGCGCGTTCCACAGGGACCCACTGGAAAGCTGATTTAAATGGGCATTTATTTACAGCAATTGAACACTGAATTCCTTCCATTTGGCCTATAAATTAATGTAAATGAGATTTTAAAATCATGTTTTATTGTGAATTATTTGTGAATATTATTTGGACATTTAGGCTATTTAAAAATGTTAATCATTTATTAAGAAATGGATAGATGTTTAGATCTAGTAATTGAAGTCTGAAATGAGCTACAATTAGGTAACTAACTAATTATATGCTTTAATTTCAGGTCATCCAAGTAAGATTATTTTATATTTGTTTCAGAATGCTTCAATCTATGATAACTGAAAATTTCATTCAGTTCTCTTAATTTTTAAGAAAGTTATGGGCTTTTGACTGTTCACGATCACAACTTTTTTGTTATGTCCATAGAAAATCAATAGGGAACAAGATGCTCATTTCCGAGTATGAAAATGGCCATAACTTTTTAAATACTTGAGATATGAAAGTGAATTAGATGTCAAATTAAACTTATTTTTATGCTTTATCTGATGGGATAAATTGCAGACTTGATTTTTAAAATCTCAAAATTTTGTAACATTGCTATTCTATGTATTGCCTCTCCGCTAACTGGTCAGCACGCTACTACAGTTTTTCACTGTAACTCGGTACATGTGACATTAAATTAAAATGAACTGATATACAGGAACATGGATCGTACAGGTTCTGAGGGATATGGGCCAAATGCAGACAGGTATAGATGGGACACGTTGGTCGGTGTGGGCAAGTTGAGCTGAAGGTCCTGTTTCCACACTTTGACTCTAAGCAGATTCCATGGACCCAGTTTAATGCGATGCTTATGTTAGCTCTTCAGGGCTTGCCAAGTCTGGCCTCCAGAGGGTGGTGGAGCTGTGAAGGGAGCTTGACAGTAGAGGTGGGTAATGCTGCCTACTTGATTCATGGTCTTCCCAGATGCATGATTCATCATTGCAAGAGTGCAACAAAGGCACTCTGCCATGCAATCAGACTCCGAGTGCTTACCTTCTATGCATCTGCCAATTCAAAGATCTTAATCAGTAATCCCAAGCCAATCTGATAACATAGAAACATAGAAACATAGAAAATAAGTGCAGGAGTACGCCCATTTGGCCCTTCGAGCCTGCACCGCCTTTCAATATAACCATATAACCATATAACAATTACAGCACGGAAACAGGCCATCTCGGCCCTACAAGTCCGTGCCGAACACTTATTTTCCCCTAGTCCCATCTATCTGCACTCAGACCATAACCCTCCATTCCTTTACCATCCATATACCTATCCAATTTATTTTTAAATGATAAAATCGAACCTGCCACCACCACTTCCACTGGAAGCTCATTCCACACAGCTACCACTCTCTGAGTAAAGAAGTTCCCCCTCATGTTACCCCTAAACCTCTGTCCCTTAATTCTGAAGTGATGTCCTCTTGTTTGAATCTTCCCTACTCTCAACGGGAAAAGCTTATCCACGTCAACTCTGTCTATCCCTCTCATCATTTTAAAGACCTCTATCAAGTCCCCCCTTAAACTTCTGCGCTCCAAAGAATAAAGACCTAACTTATTCAACCTTTCTCTGTAACTTAGTTGCTGAAACCCAGGCAACATTCTAGTAAATCTCCTCTGTACTCTCTCTATTTTGTTGACATCGTTCCTATAATTGGGCGACCAAAATTGTACACCATACTCCAGAATTGGTCTCACCAATGCCTTGTACAATTTTAACATTACATCCCAACTTCTATACTCAAAGCTCTGATTTATAAAGGCTAGCACACTAAGAGCTTTATTTACCACCCTATCTACATGAGATTCCACATTCAGGGAACTATGCACAGTTATTCCTAGATCCCTCTGTTCAACTGCATTCCTCAATTCGCTACCATTTACCATGTATGTCCTATTTTGATTTGTCCTGCCAAGATGTAGCACCTCACACTTATCAGCACTAAACTCCATCTGCCATCTTTCAGCCCATTCTTCCAATTTGACCCATACCTATGAGATATGAGATATGGGCCAAATTCAGGCAGGTGGGACTCGTCTAGTTTGGACATGTTGGTCAGTGTGGGAAAGTTGGGCCAATGTACCTGTTTACAAGCGGTATCACTCTTTGACTCTCTGACTATGACCCTGGATAGGAATGGCTGACGTTTCAGGTCAGGACCCTTCTTCAGTGTCCGAAGAAGGGTCTCGACCCAAAACGTCACCCACACCATCCATCCAGAGATGATGCCTGTCCCGCTGAGTTACTGCAGCAATTTGTATCTATCTTCGGTGTAGACCAGCATCCGCAATTCCTTCCTACACCAATTAGAATAACAATATTAATGATTTGGACGAGGATAGACTCGGCTTGTACTCGCTAGAATTTAGGAGATTGATGGGGGATCTTATAGAAACTTACAAAATTCTTAAGGGGTTGGACAGGCTAGATGCAGGAAGATTGTTCCCGATGTTGGGGAAGTCCAGGACAAGGGGTCACAGTTTAAGGATAAAGGGGAAATCCTTTAGGACCGATATGAGAAAAACATTTTTCACACAGAGAGTGGTGAATCTCTGGAACTCTCTGCCACAGAATGTAGTTGAGGCCAGTTCATTGGCTATATTTAAGAGGGAGTTAGATGTGGCCCTTGTGGCTAAAGGGATCAGGGGGTATGGAGAGAAGGCAGGTACAGGATACTGAGTTGGATGATCAGCCATGATCATATTGAATGGCGGTGCAGGCTCGAAGGGCCGAATGGCCTACTCCGGCACCTATTTTTTATGTTTCTATGTTTCTATGTTTCTATTAGAAGAGGCAATTTGTAGGCAATTTAGGTATAAATCATATAGGTATCAATCACAAGTACGCAATTGCGTGTTAAAAATCAATTCTTATGTTTTATTTCTTGGTACATTTTTCCCACTCAAATTGTTTTCAGGGTATTTTTGCGTCCTCTTCTGTACCCTCTCCTACGCCCCACCATCCTTCCAGTAGCGGGGTGACAAGAACGGCATGCAACACTCCCAATGCCACCTAACCAATGCGTCATAAAACTGCTACATAATATGTTAACTCTCATACTCAATGTCCCGTTCAATGAAGGCAAGCATGCTAAACATAGACAATAGGTGCAGGAGTAAGCCATTTGGCCCTTCGACCCAGCACCACCATTCAATATGATCATGGCTGAACTTCCAAAAATCAGTACCCCGTTCCGGCTTTCTCCACATATCCCTTGATTCTCTGAGCCCCAAGAGCTAAATCTAACTCTCACTTGATAACATTCAGTGAATTGGCCTCCACTGCCTTCTGTGGTTGAGAATCCCACAGATTCACAACTCTCTGGGTGAAAATCTTTTTCCTCAACGCAGTCTTAAATGGCCTACCCCTTATTCTTAAACTGTAACCCATGGTTCTGGACTCCCCCAACATCGGGAATTGTTTTCCTGCATCTACCCTGTCCAATCTTCTAAGAATGTTTATGTTTCTAGAAGATCACCTCTCATCCTTCTAAATTCCAGCGAGTACAAGCCCAGTTGACCCATTCTTTCATCATATGTCAGTCCCGCCATCCCGCGAATTACCCTGGTGAACCTACGCTGCACTCCCTCAATAGCAATAATGTCCTACCTGAAATTAGACACCAAAATTGCGCACAATAATCTAGATGCAGTCTCACCAGGGCCCTGTACAACTGCAGTAGGACCTCCTTTCTCCTAAACTCAAATCCTCTTGCAATTGGCTTTCTTCACTGCCTGCTGTACCTGCATGCCTACTTTCAGTGACTGATGTACAAGGACACCCAGGTGTCGTTGCACCTCCCCTTCGGCTAATCTGACACCATTCAGATAATAATCTGCCTCCCTGTTCTTGCCACCAAATAGGAAACCTCATATCTATCCACATTGTACTGCATCTGCCATGCATCTGCGCACTCATCCAACCTATCCAAGTCACCCTGCAGCCTCATAGCATCCTCCTCACTGCTTACACTGCCAGCCAGGTTTGTGTCATCTGCAAACTTAGAGATGTTAAATTTAATTCCCTCATCTAAATATATAATGTAATATTTAATGTAATATATAATGTAAACAACCGGAGTCCCAGCACCGAGCCTTGCGGCACCTCACTAGTCACTGCCTGCCATTCTGAAAAGGACCCGTTAATTCCTACTCTTTGCTTCCTGTCTGTCAACCAGTTCTCTATCCATGTCAATACCCTACCCCCACCCCCCCCCCCCCCCCCCCAAATACTATGTGCTCTAATATTGCACATTAAACTCTTGTGTGGGACCTTGTCTAAGGCTTTTTGAAAGTCCAGATACACCACATCCACTGGCTCTCCCTTATCAATTCTACTGGTTATATCCTCAAAAAAATCCAAAAGATTAGTCAAGCATGATTTCCCTTCATAAATCTATGCTGACTTTGACTGATCCTGTCACTGCTTTCCAAATGCAGCTGTAATAACATCTTTAAAAATCGACTCCAGCATCTTCCTCACTACTGATTTACGGCTAACTGGTCTATAATTCCCCGTTTTCTCTCTCCCTCCTTTCATAAAAAGTGAAGTTACATTGGCTACCCTCCAGCCCACAGGAACTGATCCAAAGTCGAGAGGACATTGAAAAATGATCACTAATGCACCCACGATTTCTAGAGCCACTTTGAGTACCCTGGCATGCAGACCATCTGGCCCTGGGGATTTATCTGCCTTCAGTCCCAACAGTTCACCCAACACCATATTCTGACTAATGTGGATTCCCTTCAGTTCCTCCCTCCCACTAGATCCTCGGTCCCCTAGTATTTCTAGCAGATTGTTTATGTCTTCCGTAGTGAAGACAGAACCAAAGCACTTTTTTTAACTGTTCTGCCATTTCCTTGTTTCCTATTATAAATTCACCTGGCTCTGACTGTGATGGACCTACATTTGTCTACACTAATGTTTCCCTTTATACCTATAGAAGCTTTTACAGTCAGTGTTTATATTTCCTGCAAGCTTTCTTTCATGCTCTGTTTTCCCCCTTTGTTTTCTGTGGAGTTCTAAATTTCTTCCAGTCCTCTGGTTTCTGCTTCTTCTGGCCAATTTATATGCCTCTTTCTTGGCTTTAACACTATCTTGACTAAGGGTGCTGTTTGTAGGGAGTTTGTACGTTCACTCCGTGACATGCGTGGGGTTTCTCCGAGAACTTCGGTTTCCTCCCACACTCCAAAAACGTACAGGTTTGTAGGTTAATTGGCTTGGTATAAATGTAAAAGTTTCCCCTATTATAGGATAGTGTTAATGTGCGGGGATCGCTGGTCGGTGCGGATTCGGTGGGCTGAAGGTTCTGTTTCCGTGCTTTATTGCTGGACTAAACTAAACTAAACTCAACTAAACTCAACTAAACTCAACTAAACTCAACTCAACTAAACTCAACTCAAATAAACGAAAGACATTCTTGCCATAGAGGGAGTACAGAGAAGGTTCACCAGACTGATTCCTGGGATGTCAGGACTTTCATATGAAGAAAGACTGGATAGACTCGGCTTGTACTTGCTAGAATTTAGAAGATTGTGGGGGGATCTTATAGAAACTTACAAAATTCTTAAGGGGTTGAACAGGCTAGATGCAGGAAGATTGTTCCCGATGTTGGGGAAGTCCAGAACAACGGGTCACATATTTAAGAGGGAGTTAGATGTGGCCCTTGTGGCTAAAGGGATCAGGGGTATGGAGAGAAGGCAGGTACAGGATACTGAGTTGGATGAACAGCCATGATCATATTGAATGGCGGTGCAGGCTCGAAGGGCCGAATGGCCTACTCCTGCACCTATTTTCTTTGTTTCTATGTCTAAACTATAAAGTGATCAAGCAGTTCTCAGTATGGCAGCACACCAGTTCCCTAGACAAAGATCAATATCAGCAATGGAGCAGAGGTGAAACGTACAGAACTCTAGCTTTTGGAAGGACTGTTCACAAGCCTGATAACAGACCGGATGAAGCTGAATAACACACAACAACAAAATTCCAATGTTCCTTGGTACACGTAACAATAAGTAAGTAAGTAAGTAAGTTTTATTTATATAGCACGTTTTAAGTCAACTCGCATTGACACCAAAGTGCTTTACATAAATTAAACTATACTATAATTGGTTTAATAAATGTAAAAAAAAAATGTCCCCAGTGAATGTAGGATAGTGTTAATGTGGTCACTGGTCGGCATGGACCCGGTGGGCCGAAGGGCCTGTTTCCACGCTGTATCTCTAAATTGAACTAAACTAAACTATAATTAAAGTCTTGTCAAACTCAAGTACAATATGTAGAGCAACAGGGAAGATATAGACAGCAGAATAATATATTGTTTAAGAAGGAACTGCAGATGCTGGAAAATCGAAGGTACACAAAAATGCTGGAGAAACTCAGCGGGTGCAGCAGCATCTATGGAGCGAAGGAGGTTTCGGCCCGAAACGTTGCCTATTTCCTTCGCTCCATAAATGCTGCTGCACCCGCTGAGTTTCTCCAGCATTTTTGTATACCAGCAGAATAATATAGTTCTCAGCATTGTGGCACATCATTTAGACAGAGTCCCTATGGGGTAGGGGTGAATCGGGCAATATCCAAGCTTATGGAAGGACTATAGACAATGTCCAATGTCCACTATGAGGTACAGGTGAATAGGACCGTACCCTAACTTATGGAAGCACCAGTTAAAACACTGACAACAGAGGGGAAGTAGCTGTGCCCGAGTCTGGTGGTGCGACCTTTCCAACTCTGTACCATTCTCGCAATGGGAGCAGGGAAAGAATGAAGGACAATGGTTGGTGGGATAAGTCTTTCGATACACGTACTGCTCCTCCTGCTCCCCCTCCTACACTGTGAGCTTAAACACTTTACCCTCTGGCAAACGTTTTGCCGTCATGCCTTATCCAGCATTTTACAGCAATTTATCATTGACTTAATCAAGGCCTTGGCAATTGCCGTTGATCAGATAAGATGACCTGTCCAGTTGGTGACCTGTTCCACCAGGTATTGTTTGGGATATTTTCTCAGGCTAATATTGAAAAAAGATGATTGCAAAGGGCTGTAGTGGAAGTGAGCCGAGACAGGGCTGTTACTTATTCCTGTACAATGTAAAAATTAGCTTCAGTGGCACGGCGGAGCAGTGACAGAGTGAATAGGTTTATAGGTAGGATAGTTCCCTGGTGTCGGATATTGTACAGGGTGATCGTTAGTCAAAGGGCTTGTTTCCACATTGCACCTCGAAATATTTTCTTTCAAATGACAATACTAATGCAGTGACAATACGGTGGCGCAGTGGTAAAGTTGCTGCCTTAAGGGCCTGTCCCACCAGCATGCGACCAAACCAGAAGCGGGGGTCGCGCGGAGGTTGAGTGAGTGACGTGAAGTTCGAGCGAAGTCCGCGGGAAGTTCGCGCATGACGTACGGCGTCAAAATGCTGCGCACGGCGTTGAGGCCGTTGCCGCGCGGAATTTTTGAACACGGTCAGTTTTTCGGAGCCCTGCGCGATGTCGGGACCAGCTCTACACAACCCCATACGGCTCCGGCGATCGAAGTGGGACCGGCCCCGCGAGGCCGTGCGGCTCAAGCGACCACGTTAGGTCGTGCTCGCCGCATGGAGTCGCATGCACGCTGGACAGGCCCTTTACGGTGGCAATGACAGGGTTACGATCCTGACTACGGGTGCTTGTCTGTATGGAGTTTGTACGTTCTCCGCATGACCTGCGTGGGTTTTCTCAGGGTGCTCCGGTTGCCTCCCACACTCCAAAGACGTACAGGCTTGTAGGCTAATTGGCTTCGGTAAAATTGTAAATTGTCCCTTGTGTGCGTGTGCAAGATAGTGTTAGTGTGCAGAATGATCGCTGGCCGGTGTGGACTCAGTGGGCTGGAGGGCTTGTTTCCATGCTGTAGCTCTCAACTTAACTAAACTAAAGAATTTGAGGTGAATTGAGGGAGTGCAATGTAGGTTCACCAGGTTAATTACCGGGATGACGGAACTGAAATATGATGAAAGAATGGGTCGACTGGGCTTGTATTCCCTGGAATTTAGAAAGATGAGAGGGGTTCTGATAAAACCATTTTCAATCCTTAAGGGATTGGACGGGCTAGATGCAGGAATAATGTTCCCCATGTTTGGGGTGTCCAGAACCAGGGGTCACAGTTCAAGAATAATGGGTCGGACATTTTGGACTCTTTTCACCCAGAGAGTTGTGAATTTGTGGGATTCTGTGCCACAGTAGGCAGTGGAGGCCAATTCACTGGATGTTTTCTAGAGAGAGTTAGACATAGCTCAGGTGCTGGAGTAGGTGCAGGAGTAGGCCATTCGGCCCTTCGAGCCTGCACCGCCATTCAATATGATCATGGCTGTTCATCCAACTCAGTATCCTGTACCTGCCTTCTCTCCATACCCCCTGATCCCTTTAGCCACAAGGGCCACATCTAACTCCCTCTTAAATATAGTCAATGAACTGGCCTCAACTACCTTCTGCGGCAGAGAATTCCACAGATTCACCACTCTCTGTGTGAAAAAAGTTTTCCTCATCTCGGTCCTAAAAGATTTCCCCCTTATCCTTAAACTGTGACCCCTTGTTCTGGAATCAAGGGTCCAATATGGCTTGTGGGCTGTGCCAAGGGGTAAGAGAGCATGAAGGCAGGTGTCACATGCGTTGGAGTCATAGAGTCTTGGAGTCATACAATGTGGAAACAGGCCCTTTGTCCCAACTTGCCCACACCGCCCAGCATATCCAATCTACACCAGTGCCATCTGCCTGCGTTTAGCCCATATCCCTGTAAACCTGTCCTATCCATGCACTTGTCCAATTGCTTCTTAAACATTACAATAGTCCCTGCCTCAACTACCTCCTCTGGCAGCTCTTTCCATACATCCACCACTCTTTCTGTGAAGAATGTACCCCTCAGCTTCCTATTAAACTTACAAAATTCTTAAGGGGTTGGACAGGCTAGATGCAGGAAGATTGTTCCCAAAGTTGGGGAAGTCCAGAACAAGGGGTCACAGTTTAAGGATAAGGGGAAATCTTTTAGGACCGAGATGAGGAAAACATTTTTCACACAGAGAGTGGTGTATCTCTGGAACTCTCTGCCACAGAAAGTAGTTGAGGCCAGTACATTGGCTATATTTAAGAGGGAGTTAGATGTGGCCCTTGTGGCTAAAGGGATCAGGGGGCATGGAGAGAAGGCAGGTACAGGATACTGAGTTGGATGATCAGCCATGATCATATTGAATGGCGGTGCAGGCTCGAAAGGCTGAATGGCCTACTCCTGCACCTAATTTCTATGTTTCTATGTTTCTAAATCTTTCCCCCTTCACCTTAAACCTATGTCACCTGGTTCTTGAATTAATACATCTCTATAAGAGCATCCCTCATCCTCCTGCGCACCAAGGAATAGAGTCCCAGCCTACTCAACCTCTCCTACAGCTCAGGACCTCAAGTCTTGTCAACATCCTCATAAATCCTCTCTGCACACAACATCTTTCCTGTAATGGTGCTTAGAACTGATCATAATATTTTAAATGCAGCCTCACCAATGTCTTTTATGGCCGCAACATGACCTCCCAACTTCTATACTCAATACTCTGACTGACAAAGCACCTTCAAGGAATTATGTACCTGCACTCCTAGATCCCTCTGCTCGACAACACTCCCCAGAGCCCTACCATTAACTGTGTAGGTCCTGCCCATGTTAGACTTTCCAAAATGTAACACCTCACATTTCTGTGTCTTAAATTCCATCAACCATTCCTCAGTCCACCTGACCAACCGATCAAGATCCTGCTGCAATTTTTGGCATCCATCTTCACTATCGACAATCCCACCCACTTTTGTATCATCCGCAAACTTGCTAGTCGTGCCATGTACGTTTTCATCCAAATCATTGAGATAGATGACAAAGAGCAATGGATCCAGCACCGAACCCAGAGGCACACCACTAGTCACAGGTCTCCAGTCTGAGAGGCAACCTTCAACCATCACCCTCTGCTTCCTTCCATGAAGCCAATTTTCTCTCCATTCAGCTATCTCTTATTGGATCCCATGCGATCGAACCTTCCAGAGCAGCCTACCATGTGGAACCTTGTCAAATGCTTTCCTGAAGTTCATATATACAACATCTACAGCTCTACCCTCATCAGCCTTTTAGGCTACATCTTTAAAACAATCAGGTTTAAAGATGGCACGACCTTCCACGCACAAAGCCATGTTGACTCTCCCTGTTTCGACCAACTACCCAAGATTCCCACCTACGGCCGACTCCAAGTTGTGTGAAGAGATGGCCCTTTAACAACTGCCATTACAATAGCAGGAATCCAGTACAAGAGAGTCCTTGACATAGAAACATATAAACATAGACAATAGGTGCAGGAGGAGGCCATTCGGCCCTTCGAGCCTGCACCGCCATTCAATATGATCATGGCTGATCATCCAACTCAGTATCCTGTACCTGCCTTCACTCCATACCCCCTGATCCCTTTAGCCACACGGGCCACATCTAACTCCCTCTTAAATCTAGCCAATGAACTGGCCTCAACTACCTTCTGTGGCAGAGAATTCCAGAGATTCACCACTCTCTGTGTGAAAAATGTTTTCCTCATCTCGGTCCTAAAAGATTTCCCCCTTACCCTTAAACTGTGACCCCTTGTTCTGGACTTCCCCAACATCAGGAACAATCTTCCTGCATCTAGCCTGTCCAACCCCTTAAGAATTTTGTAAGTTTCTATAAGATCCCCCTCAATCTTCTAATTGTAAGATAGACACAAAATGCTGGAATACTGCTCCTGTCCCACTTAGGAAACCTGAACGGAAACCTCTGGAGACTTTGCGCCCCACCCAAGGTTTCCGTGCGGTTCCCGGAGGTTCCCGGAGGTTTTTGTCAGTCTCCATAATGGTCGAAAGTGGTTTCCACTTCTTCTATGTTCCGGCGATTATTTCAAAAAACTCAAAATCGGCCGCGACTAAAAATAGGTTGCCGTTTTTAAAATCGGTAATTTTTTAATCGAAACCAGTTGCGATGCTAGTTGAAGGTGGTTGCCGGCGGTTGCTGGTAGTGGAAGGTAAGACCTGTTTTTCACCCAGTTTTATTCCACCAGGGAGGTCCGACCCAGTGCCATCGCCAGGACAACGGGCCTTTACGGCCACGTTAAGATGCTAACGCTTTTAACAACTCTGACCTTAAAATATACAAGATGGTGCCGGAAACGTGGTGACACCTGTGTACTGCCTCAGTAGAATGTACTATTCTTACACTTTTGGACTTAAGTATGACAGTGCGTATGTATAGTAAGCTTCTACTGAACCTAGGTACATGTACCATTGAACCATTAAACCAGTGAATCTTCGGCCCACCGTGTCTATGTCAACCATTGATCACCTGTTCAGGTTATCCCACTGATAGTGATATCAGTTCTATATCCTGATATGACGTCTATGTTATCCCACTTTCTAATTCACTTCCTACACTTTAAAAAAATAATAATATTATTTATTAGAAGTACAGTACATTACAATAATACAAGCCAAGTATAACATTACATTTATTGTACCACTTCATTTTTTAAGCTTTAAAAACAGAGAAAAGTAAAGAAAATAAAGAAAGTGAGAAAAAATCGTGATATTGAGAAAAAGTGATCAAAAAGAGAGACCTATTAAGCAAAGAGCTAGGGAAAAAAGTTAAGAGATAGGCCGTAAAAAAGAAAAAAGAGAAAAAGAAACAAAAGCTCCCTTATGAAGACCGAGCAGAAATGGATATACCAACTTCGTATTTTCCCTCCCCCCTTACCAGATCCTGAAACCATTTATTTTTAATGTACTGTTGCACCTTATACTTGTATCAATTCCTACACATTACGGGCAATGTGCAGAGCACCATTAACCTACAAACTCACATGACTTTGTAGGTTACCGGAGCAGATTCAGATTCAGATTCAGATTCTATCTTTTATTGCCATTGTGCAGTGTACAGTACAGAGCCAAAGAAATGCAGCTAGCATCTCACCCGGAATAGCAAACATAGAATAATGAGCAATAAATATATATACGTACATACAGTAGCAGCAGTGCATTTTTCTGGGGGAAGGAGTGTCCGGGGGGGTGACTGGAAATCACCAAGGTGCAGAGTTAAGTAGTGTAACAGCCGCAGGGAAGAAGCTGTTCCTGGACCTGCTGGTCCGGCAACGGAGAGACCTGTAGCGCCTCCCGGATGGTAGGAGGGTAAACAGTCTATGGCTGGTGTGGGAGCAGTCCTTGACGATGCTGCGCACCCTACGCAGACATCGCTTGCTTTGGACAGACCCAATGGAGGGGAGTGAGGAACCGGTTATGCGTTGGGCAGTTTCCACCACCCTCTGCAGTGCTTTCCGGTCGGAGACAGAGCAGTTGCCATACCATACTGTGAAACAGTTAGTAAGGATGCTCTCGATGGTGCAGCGGTAGAAGTTCTCCAGAATCTGAGGAGACAGATGGACCTTCTTCAGTCTCCTCAGGAAGAAGAGACGCTGGTGAGCCTTCTTGACCAGTGTTGAGGTATTGTGGGTCCAAGAGAGGTCATCGGAGATGTTGACCCCCAGAAACCTGAAGCTGGAAACACGTTCCACCTCCATCCCGTTAATATGGATGGGAGTGTGCTTCTGAAGTCTACAATGAGCTCCTTGTTCTTCTTGGAGTTACACGGAGGGAACCCACATGATCAGAGAGACATACTGTATAGGAACAAGCCCTTCGGCCAAATTTGCCCGTGACGACCAAGATGCCCTGTTTACACTAGTCTCACCTGCCTGTGTTTTGCCTATACCCCTCTAAACCTTTCCTATCCATGTATAGGAGTGAACTGCAGATACTCGTTTAAACCAAAGATAGACACAAAGTGCTGGAATAACTCAGTGGGACAGGCAGCATCTCTGGAGAGAAGGAATGGGTGATCTTTCGGGTCGAGACCCTTCTTCAGACTGAGATTCAGGGGAAAGGGGAACGAGAGATATAGATGGTGATGCAAAGAAATATAGAACAAATGAATGAATGATATGCAAAAAAGTCAGAGTGAGGCTAAACGCAAATTGGAGGAACAGCAACTCATATTTAGCTTGGGCAGCTTACAATCCAATGATGTCTTTAACTTCAAGGAACCCCTGCATTCCCCCTCTCTCCATACCTCCCTCACCCAAGCTGCACCAGCTTCTCGTTCTTAGCTAGCAAACAGCCAACAATGGCTTGTTTCCTTTATCATTGTTACTTTTTAGTAATATCTTTCATTCACTTGTTCTATGTCTCTCTATATCACCGTCAATATCTCTTGTTTCCCTTTCCCCGGAATCTCAGTCTGAAGAAGGGCCTCCACCTGAAACATTACCCATGTCTCCTATCGGTGGATCCGTCCAAAAGGTCCACAGGGAGAACGTGCAAACTCCACACACGCAGACAACACCCCAAGGTCAGGATTGAACCTGGGTCTCTTGTACTCTGAGGCAGTAGCTTTATCAGATGTGCTATTGTGCCAACCTGTAGCAGTGTACCTATCTACTGAACAATTACAAGCTGGACCTAATCGTTCACATAGGTTCAGCTGGCAACAATACATTCTGAATCCACTTTACCATCTGTATTTCTATTCTCTTATCACTTTGACAATCAATACATTACAAGTTCAATCAACCCAACCCAGGATTGATTGGCGATGATTCATGGCTTTCCCCAAATGCCACGTTGCAGGTTGAGCCAACTTTGTGGTCAGATGGTTCTCAGGCACATAAAAGGCCCGATTCACACGGCACACATCACCTCAAGTCTGACTATTCACCGCGAACATGTCGTGCCTTTGTCTCCTCCTGGTCATCCTCATTGCAGCCACCGCCATCGGTAAGTCTTCGTCTGAGGATATCCATGTGCAACAAAGATGACCTAGTTTGAGGTTGAATTTAGCTTATTGTCACTTGTACCGAGGTACAGTGAAAAGCTTTTGTTGTGTGCTAGCCAGTCAGCGGAAAGATTTTATACGATTATAATCGAGCCGTCCACAATGTACAGATACACGATAAAGGGAATAACATTTAGCGCAAGGTAAAGTTCAGTAAAGTCTGGTCAAAGATAGTCCGAGGGTCTCAAATGAGGTATGCAGATAGTCCTTCACAATTTAAGGATAAGGGGGAAGTCTTTTAGGACCGAGATGAGAAAATCATTTTTTACACAGAGAGTGGTGAATCTGTGGAATTCTCTGCCACAGAAGGTAGTTGAGGCCAGTTAATTGGCTATATTTAAGAGGGAGTTAGATGTGGCCCTTGTGGGCTAAAGGGATCAGGGGTTATGGAGAGAAGGCAGGTACAGGATACCGAGTTGGATGATCAGCCATGATCATATTGAATGGCGGTGCAGGCTCGAAGGGCCGAATGGCCTACTCCTACACCTAATTTCTATGTTTCTATGTTTCTAACTCCGCTAGTCACAAGAAAAAACCTCCTTTATTGCCAATCTTTATCTTCTGCCATCCAGGCAACCAGATATCCATGCTACTATCTGCCCTTTGATACCATGGGCTCTCATCTTCCTTAGCAGCCTCCCGTGTGGCACCTTGTCAAAAGCTTTCTAAAAATCTAGGTAAAAAACATCTACTGCCTCTCCTTTGATTGAATGGCAGAGTCGGCTTGATGGGCCGAATGGACTAATTATGCTTCTAGAACTTGTAACTTATGAAGTTCTAGTATAAATCTGTTATAACAGGCAGGCATTGAATGGACAGTGAGAAGGAGGTGGCCCACCTCGAATGAATTGCCTGAGAACAGGAATAGTGACTTGGGTTACATGAAGTTATCATCAGCATCAAAGTAGCAATGTTACAAAATGTTGACATTTTAAAAATGAAGTCTTTAATTTATCCCATCAGATAAAGCATAAAAAGAAGTTTGATTTGACATCTAATTCACTTTCATATCTTCAGTATTCAAAAAGTTATGGCCATTTTCATACTTGGAAATTGGCATCTTGTTCCCTATTGCTTTTTCATTGACTTAACACAAAAGCTGTGATCGAGAACATTTAAAAGCCCATAACTTTCTTAAAATTTAAGAGAACTGAAAGAAATGTTCAGTTATTATAGATTGAAGCATTCTGAAACAAATATGAAACAATCTTACTTAGATGACTTGAAATTAAAGCATATAGTTAGTTGGTTACCTAATTGTAGCTAATTATAAAATGCAATTACTAGATCTAAACATCTATCCATTTCTTAAGAATTGATTAACATTTTTAAATAGCCTAAGTGTCCAAATAACATTCACACAAGAATTCAGAATATAACATAATTTTTAAATCTCGTCATGGGTTTATAGGCCAAATGGAAGGAATTTAATGTTTAATACCTGTAAATTAATGGCCATTTAAATCAGCTTGCGAGTGGGATTTTCTGGAACGCGACCATTTGAAACGTTGAGGATGTGGTGATTTTAGTCCCCATATCAGCAGCAAATACACTGTGAATGTGAATTAAATGCATCTTAAGAAACACTTTTATACATAAAAATAAACTGCTTTCTTTTACCTGTCCCCTACATAAAATCCGTCCCCGTTGTTGGCGTTGATAGCTTCAGAAGCTGATTTTATAATCACTCCAGCGATTAACTTGTTGGGCGAATCTTTTTTAAAAACGCACAGAACGGCCGTCGGAACGATTCTTTAGCAAACGCTTCCACTCCAACAAATATAATCCAGGTCCACGTCGGGAAAAAAAATGCGTTTTAACCCCCCCCCCCCCCCCCCCCCCCCCCAAACTAGCCAAAATCGCGCACACGGCCAGTGGCAGAATTGCAGCGTTGCTGAAGGTAAGTATTGTAACATACCTAATCAAAGTCTCTCCGTTGCCTGGCTGGAGGTGTTCCATTTCTGTGTGGGGATGTTTGTATTTCCTACCTATAGACCTATTGGGAAATGGCAATGTGGTGAAGCCTTGGGCCTGTGCTTGAAAAGTGATTATGTACATGATTTAATACAGGCAATAATCACACAATTCTGTTGATTTCACAGATTCTTATCCAATTGTGTATGGAGGTAATGTTTTTTTTCCAGCTTTTTATCTTTCACTTTAGGGGGAACAGAATAATGGTATGTGGATTTTTAAAACTACGGTTTGGAACCTTTGAGTGCGTATCGATTATCTTCTGATCCCTGGGATGGCGGGACAGTCATATGAGGAAAGATTGAAAAGACTAGGCTTGTATTTAGTGGAGTTTAGAAGGATGAGGGGGTATCCTTATAGAAACATGTAAAATTATAAAAGGACCGGACAAGCTAGATGCAGGAAAAATGTTCCCAATGTTGGGCGAGTCCAGAACCAGGGGCCACAGTCTTAGAATAAAGGGGAGGCCATTTAAGACTGAGGTGAGAAAAACCGTTTTCACCCAGAGAGTTGTGAATTTATGGAATTCCCTGCCACAGAGGGCAGTGGAAGCCAAATCACTGGATGGATTTAAGAGAGAGTTAGATAGAGCTCTAGGGGCTAGTGGTGTCAAGGGATATGGGGAGAAGGCAGGCACGGGTTATTGATAGGGGACGATCAGCCATGATCGGTGCAGGCTCGAAGGGCCGAATGGCCTACTCCTGCACCTAATTTCTATGTTTCTATGTTTCTATGATCACAATAATAATAATAATAATAATGGATGGGATTTATATAGCGCCTTTCTAATACTCAAGGCGCTTTACATCGCATTATTCATTCACTCCTCAGTCACACTCGGGGGTGGTAAGCTACTTCTGTAGCCACAGCTGCCATGGGGCAGACTGACGGAAGCGTGGCTGCCAATCTGCGCCTACGGCCCCTCCGACCACCACCAGTCACTCACACACATTCACACACAGGCAAAGGTGGGTGAAGTGTCTTGCCCAAGGACACAACGACAGTATGCACTCCAAGCGGGATTCGAACCGGCTACCTTCCGGTTGCCAGCCGAACACTTAGCCCATTGTGCCATCCACAATGAATGGCGGTGCTGGCTCGAAGGGCCGAATGGCCTCCCCCTGCGCCTATTTTCTCTGTTTCTATGTTTCTATGATCCCCTGTCTCTAATCACAGTGAGTAAAGGAAAGAATCTTGAAACAATATTAAAATCTGCCACTGCATTAGAAACAGCCTGTTTCATGCATATCTTTCATTCATTTGATTCATGCATATCTTTCATTCACTTGTTCGGTATCTCTCTACATCAACGTCCATTTCTCTCATTTCCTTTACCGTCTCACAGTCTGAAGTTTGGTCTCGACTCGAAATGTCACCCATTCCTTCTCTCCAGAGATGCTGCCTTTCCCTCTGAGTTATTCCAGCATTCTGCGCCTATCTACCATCGAGCACTTGATCGACTTTGACTCAGCGAACCCCACCTCTCATTTCCAGTTTTCTCTCCCCCCCTCCCCTATTCCTATCAGTCTTAAGAAGGGTCCCAACGTGAAACATCATCTGTCCATACCCTCCACAGATGCTGCCTGACCCACTGATTTCCTCCAACACTGTTTATTTTGGATAAGCCTGGGAAATGTTGAGCGAATGACAACTGTATCTTATCGGACAGTTTGAATGTTAAAATAACTATCTTTAGAGTGAAAAATGTTTACTTACAAATTGTTCTCTTGAACCATGCTTATTCTAATCTCTTTCTTCAACAGGCAACCATGGTGGTTATGGTCATTACTACGGTAGTTACTTTTTTGCTCAATTGATTCTCTATTTTCACCAATTTTTTTAAGGCCATGTTACAAGGATATTGCCAGGGCTAGCGGGCCTGAGCTACAAGGAGAGGTTGAGCAGGCTCGGTCTGTTCCTAGGAGGATGAGTGGTGATCTTATTGAGGTGCATAAAATCATGAGAGGAATAGATCGGGCAGATCTCTTGTCCAGAGTAGTTGAATCGAAGACCAGAGGACATATGTTTAAGGTGAAGAGGAAAATATTGGATTGGAATCTGAGGGGTAAAGGGCCTGTCCCACGAGCATGCGACAGCATGCGGCGATCGCGACCAAACCGGAAGCGAGGGCCGCGTGGAGGTCGAGTGATACCCGTACAGGGCCGGTCCCACCAGCATGTGCCTGCATTCGGCGATCGCGACCAAACCGGAAGCGGGGGCCGCGCGGAGGTCGAGTGATCCCGTACGAGTTGACGTGAAGTTCGAGCGAAGTCCGCGAGAAGTTCGCGTGTGATGTACACGCTCGTCGAGGCAGTGTGTACGGCCTCAATGCGGCTGCGGGCAGGCAGGCCGTTGCCGCGCGGAATTTTTGAACACAGTCAGTTTTTCAGAGCCCCGCGCGATGTCGGGCCAGCTCCGCACAACTCCATACGGCTCCGGTGATCTAAGTGGGACCGGCCCCGCGAGGCCGTACGGCTCAAGCGACCACGTTAGGTCACGCTTGCCGTATGGAGTCGCATGCTCATGGGACAGGCCCTTAACTTTTTCACACAAAGGCTAGTAGGTGTATGGAACAAGCTGCCAGAGGAGGTAGTTGAGGCAGGGACTATCCCAATGTTTAAGAAACAGTTAGACAGGCACATGGATAGGACTGGTCTGGATGGATATTGGCCAAACACGGGCAGGTGGGACTAGTGCAGCTCGGATGTGTTGTGTGGGCAAGTTGGGCCGAAGGGCCTCTTTCCACACTGTGTCATTCTATGACTCTATGACTCCATGTTAAAAACGATGTTAATCTTTTAATGGTGAATGCTACAATTACTCAGCAGGCTGGCCAGACAGAGCCGTGTTTCAGGTCTATAATCTTTCATCAGATATAGGCATGGTCAGAGAGCAACAATGCAGAGTGCAGGAGGGTGGCCCAGTGGCGCAGTGGGTAGAGCCGCTGCCTCACAGCGCCAAAGAACCCGGGTTCAATCCTGACCTCGGCTGCTGTCTGTCTGTGTGGGGTTTGCACGTGCTCCCTGGGACCACATGGGCTTCCTTCGGGTGCTCCGGTTTCCTCCCACGTCCCACAGGTTTTGTAGGTTTAATCTGGCTTTTGTAAAATCACCCCTCAGGATGGAGGGATTGGATGAGAAAGTGGGATAACGTAGTATTAGTCGATGGCCGGCAGGGAATGGATGGGCCGAAGGGCCTGATTCCAAGATGTATATTTCATTTCATTTCAATTCATTTCATAGAAACATAGAAAATAGGTGCAGGTGTAGGCCATTCGGCCCTTCGAGCCTGCACCGCCATTCAATATGATCATGGCTGATCATCCAACTCAGTATCCTGTACCTGCCTTCTCTCCATACCCCCTGATCCCTTTAGCCACAAGGGCCACATCTAACTCCCTCTTAAATATAGCCAATGAACTGGCCTCAACTACCTTCTGTGGCAGAGAATTCCACAGATTCACCATTCTCTGTGTGAAAAATGTTTTTCTCATCTCGGTCCTAAAAGATTTCCCCCTTATCCTTAAACTGTGACCCCTTGTCCTGAACTTCCCCAACATCGGGAACAATCTTCCTGCATCTAACCTGTCCAACCCCTTAAGAATTTTGTAAGTTTCTATAAGATCCCCCCTCAATCTTCTAAATTCTAGCGAGTACAAGCCGAGTCTATCCAGTCTTTCTTCATATGAAAGTCCTGACATCCCAGAAATCAGTCTGGTGAACCTTCTCTGTACTCCCTCTATGGCAAGAATGTCTTTCCTCAGATTAGGAACAGATGTATTTCCTCAGATACAGCATTTCCATGCTGTATATCTAAACTAAATTAAAGTCAGTGGGTCGGGCAATATCTGGGGAGGGAAATCGAGAGATGGTCATTCCATGAGCTTCGTTTTATTTTTACTTTGAGATACAGCGCGGAAACAGGCCCTTTGGCCCACCGCGTCTGCACCGACCAGTGATCCCCGCACACTAACACTATCCTACACGCACCAGGGACAAATTACAATTATAAAGACTGGTTAGACACGGCTTGTACTCTCTAGAATATAGAAGATTGAAGGGGGATCTTATAGAAACATGCAAAATTCTTAAGGGGTTGGACAGGCTAGATGCAGGAAGATTGTTCCCGATGTTGGGGAAGTCCAGAACAAGGGGTCACAGTTTAAGGATAAGGGGGAAATCTTTTAGGACCGAGATGAGAAAAACATTTTTCAAACTGAGAGTGGTGAATCTCTGGAATTCTCTGCCACAAAAGGTAGTTGAGGCCAGTTCATTGGCTATATTTAAGAGGGAGTTAGATGTGGCCCTTGTGGCTAAAGGTATCAAGGGGTATGGAGAGAAGGCAGGTACAGGATACTGAGTTGGATGATCAGCCATGATCATATTGAATGGCGGTGCAGGCTCAAAGGGCTGAATGGCCTAATCCTGCACCTATTTTCTATGTTTCTAATCCAAGCTAATTAGCTGACAAACTCTGTACGTCTTTGTAGTGTGCGACGAAACCAAAGATCTCGGAGAAAACCCACGCAGGTGACAGGGAGAACGTACAAACTCCATGCAGACAACACATGTAGTCAAGATCGAATATGGGTCTCTGGCGATGTGAGGCAGCAACTCTTTCACTAATTTGTATGTTTTCAATGAGGTATCCCCTCATTCTTCTAAACTCCAGTGAGTACAGGTCCAGTGCCCACAAATGCTCATCATAGGTTAACCCATTCATTCCTGGGATCATTCTTGTAAACCTCCTCTGGTCTCTCTTCAGAACCACCACATCCTGAGATATGGTGCCCAAAATTGCTCACAATATTCCAAATGCAGCCGTACCAACGCCTTATAGAATCTCAGCATTCCATCCCCATTTTCTGTATACAAACTTTCTTGAAATAAATGCAAGCGTTGAGTTTGCTTTCTTGCAGATTCACTTAATGGGAATCCTCCAGCAGCATCCCGAATTCCCTTTCACCAATTTCTGTATTCTCTCCCCGATCTTTTTACACTCACCTCCATTCTTGAGCCCCTCCCCCCATTTCCTTATTGTCTCCCCCACTTTGCCCTCACCCCTGTCCCCTTCCACCCCAATTCCACCTCTCACCCCACTTTGCATTTTACTTTGCTTTCCTACTCTGACACCCTTCTGGTCATGGGTCCTTCCGTCTGCACATTCCCTCTGCTTGCGCAGGGATGCGCATCGGACACCTCTCCAGCGGCTGTACGAGGGTCCCTTCCGGGTCCTGGAACATGGGGGGGTCGGCATGAGAATGTTTCGGTTGCGCGGTTGAAGGCTGCACATATTGATATTGATCAGCCGGTGCTGGTAGGGCGGCCCCGAAAGCGAGGGCGCCCTATGTTGAGGGTTAATCCTCCTCTGGCTACTCCGTCCCCTGCGCCTGTTGGTCAGTTGCCTGTTCCTGTGCCGGGCATGGTGTGTACCCGGGCTGGCCGCCGTGTACGCCCTCCTGTCCATTTCGTGCCTCGGGTACATGGCGGGGGGTCCTGTGGCGGTCCATGGGGGGTAGGCCACTCCTTGGATCATCCCCCTCGCCGATTGAGGGACAGGGGCGTTGGTGTGCCACGGGGTTTCCTGACAACCCTGGGTGTGTGCTCTCAGTCTGTGTGGTGTGCTCTCGCTGTGAGGATTACAGACTACCGTTTGAACCTGCCTGGCGTTTGGCCCTTTCCTGACCTCGTCTAGGCCGCTACAGTCTTCTTTTTATGTCCAGCCTTTGTCACTTAGTCCTCACAGCTGCCTATCAACAATCACCCTTCACCCATACCTTCCCATTCCCACGCTGACCATTCAGTCCGAGGCCTCCTCCATTGTCAGTGAGGCTAACTGCGAATTGGAGGTACAACATCTCATATTTTGCTTGGGCAGCTGACAACCCAGTGGTATGAATATTGATTTCTTTAACTTCAAGCAACCCCTGCATTCCCTCTGTCTCCATCCCTCCCCCCACCCAAGTTGCAGCAGCCTCCTCACAAACAGCCTACAATGGAAACAGCCTTGATTGTCGTAACGTTTTTTGCATCTTTCATTAATTTGTTCTATATCACTCTACATCACCAACCATATCTCTTGTTTCCCTTTACCCTGACTCTCAGTCTGAAGAAGGGTCTCAACCCGAAACGTTACCCATGCTTTCTCTCCAGAGATGCTGCCTTTCCTGCTGATTTAAGGGCCTGTCCCACGAGCATGCGACTCCATGCGGCAAGCGCGACCTAACGTGGTCGCTTGAGCCGTACGACCTCGCGGGGCCGGTCCCGCTTCGATCGCTGGAGCCGTATGGAGTTGTGCGGAACTGGTCCCGACGTCGCGCGGGGCTCTGAAAAACTGACATTGTCCAAATATTCCACGTGGCAACGGCCTGCCGGCCCACAGCCGCATTGAGGCCGTACGTACTGCCTCGACGAGCGTGCGCAGCGTCTCGACGCTGTACGCAGCGTCTTGATGCCGTACATCACGCGCGAACTTCCTGCGGACTTCGCTCGAACTTCACGTCAACTCGTACGGGATCACTCGACCTCCGCTTCTGGTTTGGTCACGCTCGCCGCATGCAGTCGCATGCTGGTGGGACAGGCCCTGTACGGGGATCACTCGACCTCCGCGCGGCCCCCGTGTGGCCCCAGCTTCCGGTTTGGTCGCGCTTGCCGCATTCAGTCGCATGCTCGTGGGACAGGCCCTGTACTCCAGCATTTTTTGTCTATCTACCACCTATCACTTGCCACGTTTTGTACCACCTAACCCCAGCTCACATTTTCTGTTTTCTCCCACCCTCCGCCCTCCCCTATTCCTATCAGCCTGAAGAAGGATCCCGACCTTAAATATCATCTGACCATTCCCTCCACAGATGCTGCCTGACCCACTAATTTCCACCAGCACTGTTTCTTTTGGATAAGCCTGGGAAGTGTTGAGCGATTCACAACTTTGTCTTATGTTCGATCGCTAAAATAAATGTAACTTTTGAGTGAGAATTGTTTACTTCCAAATTATTCTCTGCAAACCATGCTTATACTAATCTGTTTCCTCAACAGGTAACCTTGGCGGTTATGGTCATTACCACGGTAATTACATTTTTTCTGAATTTATTCTTCATTGTTACCAAATATTTTAAGAGCATGTTACTAATATGTTGCCGGGGCTAGAGGGTTCGACCTACAGGGAGAGGTTGAGCAGGCTGGGTCTCTATTCCTGAGAGTGCAGGATGATGAGGGGTGATCTTATAGAGGTGTATAAAATCATGAGAGGAATAGATTGGGTCGACACACAGAGTCTCTTGCCCAGAGTTGGGGAATCGAGGACCAGAAGACATAGGTTTCAGGTGAAGGGAGAAAGATTTAATAGAAATCTGAGGGGAAACTTTTTCACACACAGAGGGTCGTGGGTGTATGGAACGAGCTGCCAGAGGAGGTAGCTGAGGCAGGGACTATTACAACATTGAAGAAACAATTAGACAGGTACATTTATAGGACAGCTTTAAAGGGATATGGGTCAAACGCAGGCAGGTGGGACTATTGGACGTTGGTCAGTGTGGGCTAGTTGGGCCGAAGGGCCTGATTCCATGTTGCATGACCTCATCACTCTATGAGAACATTGGACAATGGAAGAGGGTGCCTTGATGCATAGTTTTGATGTTGGAATATCGTGTTTACAACGAGCAAAGCAAATAGTGGAATGGAAATTGGGCGGCACAGTGGCGCAGCTGTAGAGTGGCTGCCTAAAGGGCCTGTCCCACCAGCATGCGACTGCATGCAGCGAGCGCGACCAAACCTGAAGCGGGGGTCGTGCGGAGGTCGAGTGAGTGACGTGAAGTTCGAGCGAAGTCCGCGGGAAGTTCGCGAGTGACGTACGGCGTCGAGACGGTGCGTACGGCAACGAGGCGGTTGCGGGCCGGCAGGCCTTTGCCGCGCGGAATATTTGAACGCGGTCAGTTTTTTGGAGCCCCGCTCGATGTCGGGACCTGCTCCGCACAACTCCATACGGCTCCGGCGATCGAAGTGGGACCGGCCCCGCGAGGCCGTACGGCTCAAGCGACCACGTTAGGTCGCGCTTGCCGCATAGAGTCGCATGCTCGTGGGACAGGCCCTTTACAGCGCCAAAGACCCAGGTTCGATTCTGGCTACGGGTGCTGTCTGTATGGAGATTGTTAATTCTCCATGTAACCACGTGGGTTTTCTCTGGGTGCTCAGGTTTCCTCCCACACTCCAAAGACGTAAAGGTTTGCGGGTTAGTTGGCTTCGATAAAATTGTTCATTTCCCCCTGTGTTTTAGGTAGTGACAGTGTTCAGGGATTGCTGGTCAGTGTGGCCTCATTGGGCGGAAGCGCCTGATTCCATGCTGTTTATCTAAAGACAAAAGTCTCTACTATTTTTCAGATGTTGGAATTATTTTTCTTTAAAGAATTATTATAATGTAAAGAATTATCTTTAAATTATCTTCGGTTAGCACTCTGATTATTGTGTTCAGTTTTGATCACCCTGTTATAGGGTAGATGCCACTAGGTTGGACTGAGTGCAGGGGAGATTTATGAGAATGTTGCCAGGACTCGAGGGCCTGAGCTATCTTGAAGGAGAAGGCGTGGGTTTATGGAACGAGTCGCCGGAAGAAGAGATGAGGCAGCTACTATTGCAACATTTAAGAAACATTTAGATACATAGATACATAGAAAATAGGTGCAGGAGTAGGCCATTCGGCCCTTCGAGCCTGCACCGCCATTCAATATGATCATGGCTGATTATCCAACTCAGTATCCCGTGCCTGCCTTCTCTCCATACCCCCTGATCCCTTTAGCCACAAGGGCCACATCTAACTCCCTCTTAAATATAGCCAATGAACTGGCCTCAACTACCCTCTGTGGCAGAGAATTCCAGAGATTCACCACTCTCTGTGTGAAAAGGTTTCTTCTCATCTCGGTCCTAAAGGATTACCCCCTCATCCTTAAGCTGTGACCCCTTGTCCTGGACTTCCCCAACATCGGGAACAATCTTCCTGCATCTAGCCTGTCCAACCCCATAACAATTTTGTACGTTTCTATAAGATCCCCTCTCTATCTCCTAAATTCTAGCGAGTATAAGCCAAGTCTATCCAGTCTTTCTTCATATGAAAGTCCTGACATCCCAGGAATCAGTCTGGTGAACCTTCTCTGCACTCCCTCTATGGCAATAATGTCCTTCCTCAGATTTGGAGACCAAAACTGTACGCAATACTCCAGGTGTGGTCTCACCAAGACCCTGTACAACTGCAGTAGAACCTCCCTGCTCCTATACTCAAATCCTTTTGCTATGAAAGCTAACATACCATTCGCTTTCTTCACTGCCTGCTGCACCTGCATGCCCACTTTCAATGACTGGTGTACCATGACACCCAGGTCTCGCTGCATCTCCCCTTTTCCTAATCGGCCACCATTTAGATAATAGTCTGCTTTCCTGTTTTTGCCACCAAAGTGGATAACCTCACATTTATCCACATTATACTGCATCTGCCAAACATTTGCCCACTCACCCAGCCTATCCAAGTCACCTTGCAGTCTCCTAGCATCCTCCTCACAGCTAACACTGCCCCCCAGCTTAGTGTCATCCGCAAACCTGGAGATGTTGCCTTCAATTCCCTCATCCAGATCATTAATATAAATTGTAAATAGCTGGGGTCCCAGCACTGAGCCTTGCGGTACCCCACTAGTCACTAGACCGGCACATTAGGACAGGTATGGTTCAACGCAGGCAGGTTGGTCTAGTGTAGATGAGACATGTTGGTCAGTGAGGGCAATCTGGGCCAAAGGGCCTGTTTCCATGCTGCATAACTATGACTCTCTTTGACTCTATGAGAGGTTGGGCAGGCATAGACTTTATTATCTTGGAGCAGGGTAGTATGAGGGGAGCTCTTATAGAGGTGGATAAAATCAGGAGGGAATTTTACTTCGGAGTCACGTGAGTGACTACGTGAATAACCCGCCAGCCCGCATGCGTCCCATTACTTCTAATGCATGGCTCCGCGACTGGCTGGTAGGCGCGTCGCTCCTCCAGCGGTAAGTTTAAAGACCTCCGGGTAAGTTCTCGAACTTAGCCTGCGGTCGTTTTCTTCCTTTTTATTATAGCTTTCGAGAACGAACAACTATGGTCAAGGCGAGGGTGAAGTCCAGACGGGCCGCGGGGAGAACTGCTACGGAAGAACACGGGAGTGCGGTTAGCGGGCGGCGGTCGGTTTCACCATCACGGTCGCTGGCAGCGCAGCCAGCGACTTCAAATTCGGTGCCCATAGAAAGCACCTTGGTTACCCCGAGAGTTGGGAAGGCCAAACAGAAGTCCAACAGGCCGGTTAACTCGGATGAGTCCGGTCGGGAGGGTTCGCCTCCTCCAGCAGGGAGCGGCTTCGGACGTCTTTCCCGAATGGAGCATCTTATGGAGAAGATACTCCAGCATGATATACTCCATGGACAGGAGTTATATCAGCGCGGGTCTCAGTGGCCCGCGGCAGCGCCTGGTGCAGGGCTGCATTACATCTCCCTATCTAAGGAAGGGAGCGTAGGTCATCAGTCCTGGGATGGCTCACACTACAGTGTTATGTCGGGGGAACGCTCCACGACACAAGACCTGCGTGAAGCAGAGGTACCCACTATGGTGTTGAAGTTTGCGGTGCAGTCGCAAATCGGCGAGCAGCTGGGCGAAGATTTAGTTGAGGCCAGCATCAATTACTTGACTTCTCACCAGCTACAGGAGCAGGTAATGATGGAAACGGCCATGAAATACCACACGTCCAGCAACTGTGCCTCGCTAACAGCTCCGGCTGTAAATAGCTCCATGTGGAGTTACATAGGTGGAGGCATCAAGACTCAGGAAGTTAAACTCCAAAGGATCCTGAACCTGCTAGCGTCCGAGGTCACGGCCTTCGCCAGGTCAGTGGACGGAAGCTCCCTGTCGGAGGCACAACAAGACACATTGGCATTGTTGTGCAATGCACATTTTCAGATCAATTGCTTCCGCAAGAACGCCATTCGTCCTGTCCTCAATCCCAAATTTGCGGGATTATGCAGCTTGAGCAATGTGCAGCCGCCCAATTATTTATTTGGGGAAGACCTGTCCAAACAAGTTAAGGACCTGGATGACGAGTCAAAGGCTGTGGGGCTTCTCAGAGCTCCAACAGCGAACAGACTTTTGTCGTTCCAACGGCATGACCCTTATGCCTCTACCAGCAGCAGACGGTCTGCAGGAGCCAGTGCCAGCTCAAGGAATGAAAGAACCGGCCAAAGGTCTTTTTTACGACAAGGCTCAGGCCGGCCGACATCGAAGATGCGCAACTGGCGCACTCCAGCACCTCTACCCCTAAACATCGGGGGCGGAAACTAACATCGCAAATCCACCAGTAACCATGGAGGTAGGTGGATCTGGTTCTCTATGGAACATGCGGTGTGTGGGTCAATCACATGTTGGTGGGAGATTACGTTTATTTTTGAATGAATGGCATTCGATAACATCGGATTTGTTTATACTGCATAGTATAGATGGTTTCCAAATTGAGTTTTCTGATTCACTTCCACCCACACAGCATTCTCCAAACCGAGCTTTTGTTCATTCACAACAGGATGGTTTGGATGTACAATTTGAAATTCAGTCATTATATTCAAAAAGAGTAATTGAGAAGTCGAATCATGAATCTCACCAATTCGTGTCCAATATATTTACAAGACAAAAGAAAGATGGGAGATGCCGAATCATCCTTGACTTGACCCAAATCAACACCTTTGTGCAGTACAGACATTTCAAAATGGAAAATGTTGTTACTGCCAAACAATTAATTTCCAAAGGATGTTATATGGCATGCATCGATCTCAAATATGCATACTGTTCGGTGCCTATTCATAAGGATCACCGAAAATACTTACAATTCAACTGGATGGGGCAGCTTTGGCAGTTTAAAGCATTGCCTAATGGGTTGACTTCGGCTCCCAGATTATTCCACTAAATTATTAAAACCAGTATTTGCGCTCTTACGAGCTCAAAAACATATAGTAATGGCATATTTGGACGATATCCTTATTATAGGCAAGACTCTAGAATTGGCTTTTTCAGCGGTCTCAGCCACCAAGCTCTTGTTTGAGCGAATGGGGTTTCTCATCTATCCAGTTAAATCCAAGTTGACACCATCCCGAGTTATGGATTATTTGGGACACCATTAACTCTGTTCACATGTCTGTAATTCTGCCTTGGAGCAAGAGATTGGAGTTAATAGAAGCCTGTAATTACCTCATAATGAAGCAGCAGCCTTCTATTCAACAAGTGGCCAGTCTAATTGGCAAATTAGTGGCTGCTTTCCCAGCTGCAAAATTCGGGCCTTTGCATTATCAACAATTACAACGAGCAAAAGTGCAGGCACTTAAACACCATTTAGGTCCCTTTGACAGTTACATGGTGTTAATTATTTGGAGTTACTGGCAATCCTCTATGGATTGAGGGCTTATTGATAGAGGTCTTTAAAATGATGAGAGGGATAGACAGAGTTGACGTGGATAAGCTTTTCCCACTGAGAGTAGGGAAGATTCAAACAAGGGGACATGACTTGAGAATTAAGGAACAGAGGTTTAGGGGTAACATGAGGGGGAACTTCTTTACTCAGAGAGTGGTGGCTGTGTGGAATGAGCTTCCAGTGAAGGTGGTGGAGGCAGGTTCATTTTTATCATTTAAAAATAAATTGGATAGTTATATGGACGGGAAAGGAATGGAGGGTTATGGTCTGAGTGCAGGTATATGGGACTAGGGGAGAATACGTGTTTGGCACGGACTACAAAGGTCGAGATGGCCTGTTTCCGTGCTGTAATTGTTATATGGTTATATGGTTATGGTTATTGCGGGTATATGCACCATCTGCATGTTCAATTACAGATTGATAACACCACAGCAGTGGCATACATAAATCACATGGGTGCAACCAAGTCAGTATCCTGTGATAAATTGGCTAACCTCATTTGGCACTGGTGCATTACAAGAAATATTTGGGTTTCTGCTACCTACCTGTAGGTTTAATACAGTGGTGGACACCAGGTCACAAAAATTCAATGGCAACACAGAATGGATCTTGAATCATAGAGTGTTTAATGATATTATTTCTAGGTATGGCACACCGGGTATAGATTTGCATCCAGACTAAATCATCAGTTACCGAATCATGTTGCATGGGAACCAGATCCAGGGGCAGTAGCGGTAGATGCATTCTCGCTACATTGTGGAGGAATATTTGTTTATGCATTTCCCCCATTCTGCCAAACAAGTCGATGCCTGCTTAAAATTAAGCAAGGCTCTGCCTCGGGCATTCTAATAGTCCCTGACTGGCCTACACAACCATGGTATCCACTCATTCTGGGTATGATTAAAGAAATGGGAAGTGTTTTGCTTGCAATCTAATATCTCGTATGACACAGCGCACATAACCAATATTTTGGAATTCCTCGCAAAACTTCATTTTGACGAGAGATTGAGCTATAGTGCTCTAAATTGTGCCAGAAGTGCGCTGTCGTCATGCTTGTTGCCGAGCTCGGGACACCACTCTGTTGGGTCTCATCCATTAGTAACCAGGTTCATGAGGGGTATCTTCAATTCGAACCCTCCCAGGCCCAGATACATGGAAATATGGGATGTAGGTGTGGTACTGACACTACTTCACCAATGGGCTCCAGCAACATCCCTGTCCCAACTCCGGCTCACATACAAGGTAGTGATGCTCATGGCACTAGTGTCAGCTCAATGAGTCCAGTCATTACAGAAGCTACGTCTGGATAGGATGATCTCTTCTGCCAGTGGTATAACCTTTTTTGTGTATGATCCAATCAAACAAAGCAGACCAGGTACAACCGGCCTTATTCATGGCATACCCCTTGGACTCCCGGTTATGTGTGGTCTCACACCTCCAGCAATATATTAAGATCACCAAGGACCTTAGGGGGTCAGAACTAGCATTATTTGTTAGCTACAAGAAACCACATAAAAGGGTTTCAGCTCAGACCATCTCCAGGTGGTTGAAACAGGTTCTGGCTGATGCTGGTGCAGATACTGAAATATTCAAATCTCATTTCACCAGGGCTGCCGCTACCTCCGCAGCAAGGGTTATGGACGCCCCGCTGGACCACATGGATGAGACCCAACAGAGTGGTGTCCCGACCACATGGACTCGTTCCACGGCATGAAGTCACAGAGCTTTGAAATCTTCACGTAGTCACTCACGTGACTCCGAAGTAAAATAGTAAGATTAAACGAGAACTTATCAGTTTGAAGTTTGATCTTTATTTTATGAGGAGTTACGATGAGGGATTACGTGCCCTCCGCTCCCACCCCCTCCTCATAAAAGATCAGCTGGTAGTTCTAGTTTCTCGAATCTTACTATCTTCAGTTCAACAACTGTTATCTGTGACTTCACACCGCTGCTTTGAAGGTTGACGCGCATGCGGGCTGGCGGGTTCTTCACGTAATCCCTCATCGTAATTCCTCATAAAATAAAGATCAAACTTCAAACTGGTAAGCTCATTTAATCTTACTATTTTACTTCGGAGTCACGTAAGTGACTACGTGAAGATTTCAAAGCTCTGTGACTTCATGCCATGGAACAAGTCCATGCGTCACACACTGCATAGCACTCCAAGGAATAAAGTCCCAGTCTGCCCAACATCGCCCTGTAGCTCAGGCCGATGAGAACAGCAGAGATCCAGAACTCTTCAGTGTTGATCAACCTGATGAGCTGATCTTTCATCAGTGAGACTGAACAGACAGATATGTAGGAAGGAACTGCAAATGCTGGTTTGCGCTGAAGATGGTCATAAAAGGCTGGAGTAATTCAGCAGGTCAGGCAGCATCTCTGGAAAAAAGGAATAGGTGACGTTTCGGGTCGAGACCCTTCTTCAGAATGAGATTCAGGGGAAAGGAATCAAGGAAGATCAAGGAAAGGTGGAGCCTACAATGATCCATTGTTGACTGTGGGGTAGGTGATAACCAGTTATACAGGCAGGGTAATTGAACAGGATGGCAGTGAAACTAGTACAATGACTAGGGTGGAGAAGGACAGAGATAGAGGGGATGCAAGGATCCCCATAACAAGAGGATTTCAGTATAGGAGTAAAGAGGTTCTTCTGCAGTTGTATAGGGCTCTGGTGAGACCACATCTAGAGTATTGTGTACAGTTTTGGTCTCCTAATTTTGAGGAAGAACGTCCTTGTGATTGAGGTAGTGCAGCGTAGGTTCACGAGATTGATCCCTGGGATGGCGGGACTGTCATATGAGGAAAGATTGAAAAGACTATGCTTGTATTCACTGGAGTTTAGAAGGATGAGGGGGGTTTCTTATAGAAATATATAAAATTATAAAAGGACTGGTCAAGCTAGATGCAGGAAAAATGTTCCCAATATTGGGCGAGTCCAGAACCAGGGCTACAGTCTTAGATTAAAGGGGAGGTCATTTAAGACTGAGGTGAGAAAAAACTTTTTCACCCAGTGAGTTGTGAATTTATGGAATTCCCTGCTTCAGAGGGCAGTGGAGGCCAAGTCACTGGATGGATTTAAGAGAGAGTTAGATAGAACTTTAGGGGCTAGTTGAGTCAAGGGATATGGGGAGAAGGCAGGCATGGGTTATTGATAGGGGACGATCAGCCATGATCACAATGAATGGCGGTGCTGACTTGAAGGGCCGAATGGCCCCCTCCTGCACCTATTTTCGATGTTTCTATGTTTCTATGATTACTTGAAGTCAGAAAAATCAATATTCATACCACTGCCCAAGCGAAATATGAGGTGTTGTTCCTCCAATGTGCGTTTGGCCTCACTCTGACAGTGGAGGAGGCCCAGGACAGAAAGGTCAGTGTGGGAATTGGAAGGGGAGTTTAACTGTTTGGCAAACCGGGAAATTCAGTATATGATTGAATGGCGGAGTAGACTTGATGGGCCGAATGGCCCAATTCTGTTCCTAAAACTATGAACTTATTATCATCACCTGTACCAAGTTACAGTTAAAATCATTTTGAGGCATGTTATGCAGTCAGCGTAAAAAAACCTATACATGATTACAATCGAGCCACCCACAGTGTGCAGATACACGATAAAGAGTACATGTTTATTTTATTTTTTATTTTTTATTTTTTTATTTATTTATTTTTAAAAAAAAATTATTTTTATTAGAAGTACGGTAAATTACAATAACACACAACACATATATCTTAATACATTTTTTGTACCGCTTCATTTTTTTTTTTAAGCTTTAAGAAAAAGATAGAAGTAAGGAAAGTAAAGAAGGTGCGCAAGAGTCGTGAAGTGCAAGAGAGTGTTGGGAAAAGAAAGCCCCTTAGAAAAGAAATTAGAGAAGGAAGTAAAGTAAGAAAGTAGACCCTAGAAAAGAAAGAAAAAGAAAGTAAGGACAATCGCTCTATTATAACATTAAACTCCGCAGAAAGACTACCAACCAAGTCTGTTTTTGTTGTTTTACCTCCCATTGCCAGGTCCTGATACTATTTATTTATTTATTTATTTATTTTTAAAATTACTATTGCACCTCATGCTTGTAATAGGTCCATAAACGTAGACCACGTCTTTTGGAATTGGTTTGCTTTTTGTACAAAAATCCAAAAATTCTGGCATGGAATATTTGATATTTTTTCAAAATTAATTAAAATAAAACTGGTACCAAAACCAGAATGGATCATTTTTGGGATATCGGAAGGTATCCCTGAATTAAACGTGTATCAGAAGAATTTACTCAATTACGGGCTAATAATGGGAAAAAAGCTCATACTAAAATTCTGGAAAAATGCGCCCACACCAACAATAAAAATGTGGACATCAAATATGTTTGAAACATTACATCTGGAAGAGATGAGATTCCTCTTAGCAGGTAGAGTACATGTTTATAGCAAGATAATGTCCAATTATAGATAATTTATCTATACTATGCTAGTATTATAGATATAGATAACTTAAAAGTCTCTAATGAAGTAGATGGGAGTTCAGGGAATTCCCTCAGTTCAGTTTAGTTTAGTTTATTGTCACGTGTACCGAGGTACAGTGAAAAGACTTTGTAGCGTGCTAACCAGCCAGCGGAAAGACAATACATGATTACAATCGAACCATTCGCAGTGTACAGATATATGTTAAAGGAATAATATTTAGTGCAAGGTAAAGTCCGATCAAAGATAGTCCAATAGTAGTTCAGGACCACTCTCTGGTTGCAATAGGTTGGTTCAATTGCCTAATAACAGCTGGGTATAAATGTCCCTGGAATAATTTATTGTCAACAATCCAAATTATCTGCTTCAGTGTTTGGTAATATTGTTCCATTTAAACAGCATATTTCGCTTCACATATAGTATGGTTTTACAGGAAGAATTAACGACAGAGATTCTCAACTGAAACAATATTGTCAGTCGACAAAGTCTCTCCACATCCAGTCCCATGGTTTAAGCTGGGCAAAGTGCTCGAAAATTGTAGAATAAAGGAAGTGCAGGTGCTGGTTTACACAAAAGGACACAAAGTGCTGGAGTAACTTCGCGGGTCAGGCAGCATCACTGGATAGGTGGATGGATAGGTGACGTTTCGGGTCATATTTAAGAGGATCAGACCGATCCCAGGAATGATTGGGATTGAAACATAGAAACATAGAAAATAGGTGCAGGAGTAGAGGCCATTCAGCCCTTCGAGCCAGCACCGCCATTCAATATGATCATGGCTGATCATCCAACTCAGTATCCTGTACCTGCCCTCTCTCCATACCCCTGATCCCTTTAGCCACAAGGGCCACATCTAACTCCCTCTTAAATATAGCCAATGAACTGGCCTAAACTACCTTCTGTGACAGAGAATTCCAGAGATTCACCACTCTCTGTGTGAAAAATGTTTTTCTCATCACTCAACAATCTTCCTGCATCTAGCCTGTCCAACCTCCTAAGAATGTTGTAAATTTCTATAGGATCCCCCCTCAATCTTCTAAATTCTAGCGAGTACAAGCCAAGTCTATCCAGTCTTTCTTCATATGAAGGTCCTGACATCCCAGGAATCAGTCTGGTGAACCTTCTCTGTACTCCCTCTATGGCAAGAATTTCTTTCCTCAGATTAGGAGGCCAAAACTGTACGCAATGCTCCAGGTGTGGTCTCACCAAGACCCTGTACAACTGCGTATGATGATAGCGTACGATGTTCGTTTGACGGCGCTTGGCCTCTACTGGCTGGAGTTTAGAAGCATGAGCGGGGAGATGACCATCCATTTCCGACTAAAGAAAGTCCTCCTGATCTCATTTTTAAAGGAACGTCCTTTGATTCTGAGGCTGCGGCCTCTGGTCCTAGACTCTCCCATTAATGGAAACATCCTCTCCACATCACTCTATCCAGAACTTTCACTATTCAATGAGTTTCAATGAGTTCCTCCCTTATCCTTCTAAACTTCAGCGAGTACAATTGTTATTCCATGCTTGTGTATTTGGTAATATCCAAACATTAACATAGAAACATAGAAATTAGATGCAGGAGTAGGCCATTCGGCCCTTCAAGCCTGCACCGCCATTCAATCTGATCATGGCTGATCATCCAACTCAGTATCCTGTACCTGCCTTCTCTCCATACCCCCTGATCCCTTTAGCCACAAGGGCCACATCTAACTCCCTCTTAAATATAGCCAATGAACTGGCCTCAACTACCTTCTGTGGCAGAGAATTCCAGAGATTCACCACTCTCTGTGTGAAAAATGTTTTTCTCATCTCGGTCATAAAAGACTTCCCCCTTATCCTTAAACTGTGACCACTTGTTCTGGACTTCCCCAACATCGGGAACAATCTTCCTGCATCTAGCCTGTCCAACCCCTTAAGAATTTTGTGCTTTTCTATAAGATCCCCCCTCAATCTTCTTATAACTTGTAACTTCCCGTTTAATATTCCTTCACAGAAATATATAAGGATAGCGATTCTCTGCTGATAGAGTTTTGACAAACAGCAAATTTCTCTCTCCATCCCATTTAGTTTCATTAAGAAATACAGCTTTGAAACGGACCCTTTGGCCCACCGAGCTCATGCTGACCATCGATCACCTGGTGTGCATTATGGTTCTGCATCATGCCACTTTCGCATCCACTTCCTACACACTTGGGGCAAATTACAGAGGCCAATGAACCTACAAACCTGCATGCCTTTAGGATGTGGGAGGAAGCCGGAGCACCCAAACACTACACATCAAAGATCCTATAGCAAGCAAGATAGACCACTCCTTCAAATGCAATGGGCTGACGTGTAGTACGCAACGGAGCGAAACGTGGGCCTTTTTTTCATCCATTTCAGTAACCCAACCCGACCTGACCCGATTCGCAGTGTAATCAGCATTGCGGGGAACAGTTTGTGTTAATAAATTATAATTCTGAAAATGAGGAGAAGATTTTTTCCCAAATAACTTTTATTTTTACGAGGATGTTTCCGTAACCGGCTTCCGTCTCCGCACTAGTTTCTTTGCTCCGCAATGGGATCTTTGGTGCGGAGACGAAAGCTGGTTACGGAAATGGGGCCGAAAATTACCCATGAATCTGCCCATGACCGTACTACGTCTTTTTCGCCGAGTGATCGATCTTGCTTTCTATAGGATCTTTGCTACACATACAGACACATACAGACACTACACATGCGCACATGCGCACACACACACACACACACACACACACACACACACACACACACACACACACACACACACACACACACACACACACACACACACACACACACACACACACACACACACCCACACACACACAGAGTTCTGTTACTGTGCCACCCTGTAGCTCAACGTCCCGTAAAATATTAGCTGCTGTGTGAAACGGATCAGGAACTGATTGGCAGATCTTTATTGGGCCAAATGTCGGAACTAGCGTAGATGGGACAGCTTGGTCATCAAGGGTAAGTCGGGCAGAACGGCCTGTTACCGTGCTTTATAACGCTGTGACTCTATGACTGACAATCCACCGTAACACAACCCAACGGTATAAATATTAATTTCTCTAACTTCCAGTAACCCCTGCATTCCCTCTGTCTCTTCCTAACCCAAATCGTTGTACAAGTTTCAAGGTCTTCCTATTGAGTCTCATTGTCTATAAAGCTACCAATGGCTTGTTTCCTTTATCATTGTTCATTTGTTCTATATGTCTCTATATCACAGTCCACATCTCTAATTTCCCTTTCCCCTGACTCTCAGTCTCGATCCGAAAACGTCACCTATTCCTTTCCTCTGGAGATACAGCCTGACCCGCGGAGTTGCTCCAGCTTTTTGTGTCTATCTTCGGTTTAACCAACATCTGTGTTGCTTCTTACACATTAACACAAGATTCGCCAGTAAAATGAAGAACACACACCGACTGAGTGACAATTATAATACTAATAATAATTATTATAATATATGTTATTGTCATTGCACATAAGCGCAACGAGATTTGGAATGCAGCTTCCATCCGATGTCATAACTTAAACAACTAATAAAATTTAGATTTAGATACCCTGAGAACATGGTTTGTAAAAAGAACAGTAAAATAGTCAAGGTACACAAAATTGCTGGAGGAACTCAGCGGGTGCAGCAGCATCTATGGAGCGAAGGAAATAGGCGACGTTTCGGGCCGAAACCCTTCTTCAGACTGATGGGGGGTGGGGAAAGAAAGAGGGAAAAGGGAGGAGGAGGAGCCCGAGGGCGGGCGGATGGGAGGGTGGGAGGAGACAGCTAGAGGGTGAAGGAAGGGGAGGGGACAGCACAGGCTAGCCAAATTGGGGGAATTCAATGTTGATGCCATAAGGGCGCAAGGACCCCAGACGGAATATGAGGTGCTGTTCCTCCAATTTCCGCTGTTGCTCACTCTGGCAATGGAGGAGACGCAGGACAGAGAGGTCGGATTGGGAATGGGAGGGGGAGTTGAAGTGCTGAGCCACCGGGAGGTCAAGTAGGTTAAGGCGGACTGAGCGGAGGTGTTCGGCGAAACGGTCGCCCAACCTACGCTTGGTCTCACCGATGTAAATTAGCTGACATCTAGAGCAGCGGATGCAGTAGATGAGGTTGGAGGAGATACAGGTGAACCTTTGTCGCACCTGGAACGACTGCTTGGGACCTTGAATTGAGTCGAGGGGGGAGGTGAAGGGACAGGTGTTGCATTTCTTGCGGTTGCAACGGAAAGTGCCCGGGGAGGGGGTGGTGCGGGAGGGAAGGGAAGAATTGACGAGGGAGTTGCGGAGGGAGCGGTCTTTGCGGAAGGCAGACATGGGGGGAGATGGGAAGATGTGGCGAGTGGTGGGGTCACGTTGGAGGTGGCGGAAATGGCGGAGGATTATGTGTTGTATTTGCCGGCTGGTGGGGTGAAAGGTGAGGACCAGAGGGACTCTGCCCTTGTTGCGTGTGCGGGGATGGGGAGAGAGAGCAGTGTTGCGGGGTATGGATGAGACCCTGGTGTGAGCCTCATCTATGGTGGCGGAGGGGAATCCCCGTTCCCTGAAGAACGAGGACATTTCCGATGCCCTGGTATGAAATGTCTCATCCTGGGAACAGATGCGGCGTAGGCGGAGGAATTGGGAGTAGGGGATGGAGTCTTTACAGGGGGCAGGGTGGGAAGACGTGTAGTCCAGATAGCCATGTGAGTCAGTGGGTTTATAATGTATGTCGGTCAGGAGTCTGGCCCCTGCGATGGAGATGGTGAGGTCAAGGAATGGTAGGGAAGTGTCGGAAATCATCCAGGTGTATTGGAGTGCCGGATGGAAGTTGGTGGTGAAGTGGATGAAGTCAGTCAGTTGTGTGTGGGTGCAGGAGGTGGCACCAAAGCAGTCATCAATGTAGCGGAGGTAGAGGTCGGGGATGGGGCCCTGGTACGCATCGAACAAGGATTGTTCAACGTACCCGACAAAGAGGCAGGCGTAGCTGGGGCCCATGCGTGTGCCCATAGCTACGCCTTGTGTTTGGAGGAAATGGGAGGAGTCAAATGTAAAGTTATTGAGGGTGAGGACCAACTCCGCTAAGCGGAGGAGAGTGTCAGTGACTGGGTATAGGTTGCTCCTCTGGTCGAGGAAGAACCGGAGGGCTTTGAGGCCATCCTGGTGGGGGATGGAGGTGTAGAGTGACCGGACATCCATGGTGAAGATGAGGGGGTGAGGGCCCAGAGAGTGGAATGCGTGGAGGCGGCGGAGAGTGTCTGAGGTGTCTAGAACAAAGGTGGGGAGGGATTTGACCAAGGGGGATAGGATGGAGTCAAGGTATGTGGAGATGAGTTCAGTGGGGCACGAACACGCAGAGACAATGGGTCTGCCGGGAGAGCCGGGTTTGTGGATTTTGGGGAGAAGGTAAAAACGGGCCGTGCGGGGCTGGGGAACTTGGAGTTTGGAGGCTTGGTCAGGTAGTCAAAACAGTTCAAACAGACTAAAGTGCAGATGTGTCTGTGCGACGTGACCATCCGAGGGAGACAGTTCATGGGGGGTGGTGGGCACTCAGCAGGGCCGGTTCCGAGCCGCTACAGCTCTGGGGATGAAGCTGTTCCTGAGTCTGGAGGTTCGGGCGTAGAAGGCCTTGTAACGTCTGCTGGAGGGAAATAGTTCGAACGGTCCATTACAAGGGTGTGAGGAGTCTTTGTGGATGCTGACGGCCTTCCTGTGGCACCGTGTGTGGTAGATGCCCTCCAACGCTGGTAGCTGTGTCCCAATAAACTTCTGCGCTCTGTGGACGACGCGCTGAAGATCTCTCCTCTCCGCCTCCGTGCAGCTGAGATACCACACAGAGATGCCATGCGTTAATATGCTCTCTGTGGTGCAGCGGTAGAATTGTTTCTGCAAACAATATCCATGCCTCTCTGTTACTCCTGCAGGATACTGGCCCAAGATTGGCGGGCATAATGGGCACAGCAGCCACAACGGGTACGGTGGTTACCATGGGCATGGCGGACACGGCGGGCCTGGCCGGTACGACTGGTACAACGGGTACGGACGCGATGGCAGTGGTAAATATTTTGCTTCTCGTTTCATGTGGCGGCACAGTGGCGCAGCGATAGTTACTGCCTGACACCCGGGTTCGATCCTGACCTCGGGTACTGTCTGTTCGTAGTTTGTATATTCTCCTTGTGACAGCGTAGGTTTCTCCGGCTGCTCCGGCTTCCTCCCACAATCCAAAGACGTGAAGGTTTGTTTGTTAATTGGCTTCGGTTCGATCCTGACCTCGGGTACTGTCTGTTCGTAGTTTGTATATTCTCCCTGTGACAGCGTGGGTTTCTCCGGCTGCTCCGGCTTCCTCCCACAATCCAAAGATGTGAAGGTTTGTTTGTTAATTGGCTTCGGTAAAAGTGTAAATTGTCCATAGTGTGTAGGATAGTGTTAGTGTATGGGTGATCATTGGTCGGCATGGTACACAAAAATGCTGGAGAAACTCAACGGGTGCAGCAGCATCTATGGAGCGAAGGAGATAGGCAATGTTTCGGGCCCAAACCTGTCTTCAGACTGGGTGGGCCGAAGGGCCTGTAAACGTTATGACCTCTAGTATTTAATATTTCTATCCTAGACAAAAATAATTCTGACAGTCTTCCCTCTCCAATGCCTTGTATAAGGGTGACCAGAACTGCATGTAATACTCCTGGTACCGGCCTAATTATGGGCGGCACAGTGGCATAATGGTATAATGAATGTCCGACAGTGCCAGAGGCCCTGGTTTGATCCTGACTACAGGTGCAGTCTGCACAGAGTTTGCACATTCTCCCTGTGACTGTGGGTATTCTTCTGATGCTCTGGTTTCCTCCCACAATCCAAAGACATGCAGGTTTGTAGGTTAATTGGCTTCTGTAAATTCTGTAAATCCCCAGTGTGTAGGGAGTGGATACGAAAGTGAGGTAACATAGAACTAGTGTGACCGGGCAGGGCCGGATTTACGTATAAGCTAGACAAGCTTAAGCTTAGGGCCTCGAGATCTAGGGGGGCCTACTCACCTCGTTGCCTCACCGATCATCCGCCCACCGGGACCTCCTACTCTTTGCCCGCTGACCCTGGCCACTCCACCGCCCTTCAGCAGCCCGCAGCCGTCGCTTTACCTGCAGCCTGGACTCAGCACCGGGCCTGAAGTTTCCACGCTGCAGACTTCAACTCCCCTGGGTTTGACTGCGCTGGGTCCTAGTGCTAGGCCCCCTAACACTGGTAATCTCAGTGGCTGTTCCACTGGGTCTTCCCCATTCCCCTCAAACCATGTGACCCCAGCTCTTCCCCACCCACACTACAGTCCTCATACCCCCTGACCACCCACCACCCCTCCACCAGACATCGCCTTGACCTCAGTCCACTCACCTGCCTTCCTCCGGCCCCAACCCCCATCCCTGCCGCAGGCCCAACACTCCAGAGCTTTAAACGGCGATCCAGGTAAGGCATCGCCCGCTCCGCGGTGAATCTAATATGTATTTTAAAACCAACTGTTTAATGACAACATGCAGTAGGATCTAAAAGTGTCACACTATCACTGTCGGGTAGTCATGGTCCTCTAGTCATGGGGGTGGGGGATTGGGAGGGGGGGGCCTCACAAGTTAAATAGCTTCAGGCCTCTCATCATCTAAATCCGGCACTGTGACCGGGTGATTGATGGTCGGTGTGGACTTAGTGGAACGAGGGGCCTGTTTCCACGCTGTATGTCTGAAGTAAACTGAAACTAATATTAAGTCCTGTAAAGCTAAATCATAACTTCCAGACTACGGGATGTGTTTTAATATTGGGATGGTTTAGTTTAGTTTATTACAGTTACAGTGGAAAAAGTTTATTTTGCTGCCTGCTCTCCTGTCAATGAAAAGACTACACATGATTACAATCTTAGCCGTTCACAGTGTACAAGATGCACGATAAAGAGTCCAATTTAAGGACAGACCCTGTTAAACTATTTCTTTCTCCAAAGATGCTACCTGAGCTGCCGCACTTTGGACATGCTCTATTGATTCAATAACCCACCAACGTTCTGTATTATAATTATGCACAATATAATTCAACGTGCCCTTTAATTCTAGGATCAGCCAAAACATTAGGAAACAGCTGGGTTAAGGGCCTGTCCCACCAGCATGCGACTACATGCGGCAAACGCGACCAAACTGGAAGTGGGGGCCGCACGGGGGTCGAGTGATCCCCGTACAGGGCCTGTCCCACCAGTATGCGACTGCATGCGGCGAGCGCTACCAAACCGGAAGCGGGGGCCACGCGGAGGTCGGGTGATCCCATACTAGTTAACGTGAAGTTCGAGCGAAGTCCGCGGGAAGTTTGCGCTAGGCGTACGCCATCAAGACGCTGCGTACTGCGTTGAGATGGTGCGTACGCCCATCAAGGCGGTGCATACGACCTCAATGCGGTTGCAGGCCGGCAGGCCGTTGCCACGCGGAATTTTTGAACAGTGTCAGTTTTTCGGAGCCCCGCGCGATGTTGGGACCAGCTCCGCACAACTCCATACGACTCCGGCGATTGAAGTGGGACCGGCCCCGCGAGGCTGTACGGCTCAAGCGACCACGTTAGGTCGTGTTTGCCGCATGCAGTCGCATGCTCGTGGGACAGGCCCTTTAGATCAGTGACTCGCTGAGAGAATGAGGATCCATCTCACCCCAAGATTCCATAACTAAGAAAATAAACTGCATCCAACCAAGTTGCAAAGTTCATTTCTGAATTAATTCCTGCAAACATTATTCACACCAGTCTGTATCTCCCACACGAAAGTCATTTGGATACGATAACTACGGTAGCTACGATCAATTTATTTTGGTTCAATAAATGTTTCATTTTATTCCCAAAACACTGAAGGACAGGTGACAGTCAATGTTGGAATAACACAGAAGGCCAAAGGACCAGGGTTAATGTTCCATGTCAACGACCTCCGTCAGTGGGAGGAGCAGGATAGAGGAAAGTGTACTGAATGATGCAGGAATCCCAGCACTGTGAATGGTGAGTTGAGTTTAGCGCAGTTGAGTTCAGTACATTTGAGTGGAGTTGAGTTTAGTGCAATTGAGTTGAGTGCAGTTGAGTTGGGTTTAGTGCAGTTGGGTTTAGAGCAGTTGAGTTAAGTAAAGTTCAGTTGAGTCGAGTACAGTTGTGTTAGGTGCAGTTGAGTCTAGTTGAGTTGAGTATAGTTGGGATGAGTAGAGTGCAGTTGAGTTGACTTTAGTGCAAATGAGTTGAGCTTAGAGGAGTCGAGTTGAGTTTAATGCAGTTGAGATGAGTTCAGTTGAGTTTAGTAAAGTTGAGTTAGGTGCAGTTGAGTTTAGTAAAGTTGAGTTAGGTGCAGTTGAGTTGTTTTCAGTTTATTGCAGTTGCGTTGAATTCAATTGAGTTCAGTAGAGTGCATTTGTGTAGAGTTTACTGCAGCTGAGTTGAGTTGGGCTTAGTGCAGCTGAGTTGAGTGCAGTTGAGTTGAGTGCAGTTGAGTTGTTAGTTGAATGCAGTTCAGTTGAGTTTAGTGCATCAAATTGTGTTGTGTTTAGTGCAGTGATATTTGGTGCAGTTGAGTTTAGTTGAATTTAGTGCAGTTGAGAAGCTTAGTTTAGTTGAGTTTATTGTATGTCAAACAATCCCTGTTGCAGGCGTACACTGGCCCTATCACTGAACTCTACCTCCGCTACATTGACTACTGCATTGGTGCTACCTCCTGCACCCATGCAGAACTCACTGACTATCAACTTCACCACTAATTTCCATCCTGCATTCAAATTCACTTGGACCATCTCCGGCATCTCCCTATCATTTCTAGATCTCATCGTCTCCATCACATGAAACAGACTATTGACCGACATCTACTACAAACCTACTGACTTCCATAGCAATCTTGACGACATTACTTCCCACCCTGCTTCATGTAAAGACTCTATTCCCCAACTCCCAATTCCTCCGATTACGCTGCATCTGTGCCCAGGGTGAGGTGTTCCATTCCAGGGCATCGGGGATATCCTCATTCTTTAGGAAACGGGGGATGCCCTCTTCCATTACAGATGAGGCTCTCACTGGGATCTCCTCGATATCCCGCAGCTCCGCTCTTGCTCCCCTTCCCCCATTCTAACAAGGACAGAGCCCCCCCCCCCCTCTCCTCTCCCTTGTCCTCACCTTCCACCTTATCAGCCATCGCACAGAGCATAGAATCCTCCAAAATGTTCACAACCACCAACGGGATCCCACTAATGGCCACATCTTCCCATCTCCACCCCTTTCTGCTTTCCAGAGAGAACGTTCCCTCCGAAACTCCCTGGTCAACTCGTCCCATCCCACCTGAACCAGCCCATTCCCAGGTACTTTCCCCTGCAACCGCAGGAGATGCAACACCTGTCCCTTTATCCCCTCCCCCTCGACTCCTTTTATGGACCCAAACAATAATTCCAGGTGAGGCAGAGGTTTACTTGCACCTCCTACCTTGTCTACAGTATCCACTCTTCCAGGTGTCAACCTCTCTACATCGGTGAGACCAAGCGCAGGCTCGGCGATCGCTTCGCTGAACACCTCCGCTCAGTCCGTCTTAATCTACCTGGTCTTCCGCTGGCACAGTACTTCAACTCCCCCTCCCATTCCCAATCCTGGGCCTTCTCCATTGTCAGAGATGAGTTGAGTTTATCAATCAATCAATCAATCAATCAACCTACCTTTATTGTCATCTTGCAAAGCAACAATTGTACAGTGCAAAATGAGAAGACGTTTCCCAGGGAATACCGGAGCATCGCACATGAAACTTAAAACATTTCACACATAATAACAGTAAAAACAATCCAGTCCCTGATGAAACAGTATAAATAGTTAAAAGCAGGTAAAACAGCAATATTAAAATACAATAAAAACAGTCATTAAAATGTCCAGGGCAACTGATTTGAGTGGCCAGTGCCAGAGTTATTAAAATGTCAGTGCAAAGCCGCAGAATCAGGTGGAGTGACTGTTTAGCAGCCTCACAGCCTGTGGCAGGAAGCTGTTTAGCAGTCTGGTAGTCCGGGCTTTGATGCTAAGGTATCTCTTGCCTGATGGCAGGACATCCAGGTGTGTGTGGAGGGGGTGCAGCTTGTCCTTAGCATTTCTCAGAGTTTTTTTCAGACAGCGGCTCTGGAACAGTTCTTGTACCGAAGGTAGGGAGACGCCAATGATCCTCTCTGCTCCCCTCACTACCCTCTGCAGAGCCTTCCTGTCTGAGCAGTTACAGTTGGAGTACCACGTGTTCATGCAGTACGTGAGTACAGGCTCCACCGTGCCCCTGTAAAAAGTCCTGAGGATGTTGGTGTGGAGTGAGGCCTGTTTGAGTTTCCTCAAAAAGTGCAGTCGCTGATGGGCCCGTTAGTGCAGTTCAGTTGAGTTTAGTGCAGTTCAGTGCAGTTCAGTTGAGTTGAGTTTAGAGCAGTTGAGTTCAGTTGAGTTGAGTTTAGAGCAGTTGAGTTCAGTTTAGAGCAGTTGGTTGAGTTTTGTGCAGGTGAGTTTTGTGCAGGTGAGTTGACTGCAGGTGAATTGAGTTGAGTGCCGGTGAGGTTAGTGCAGTTGAGGTGAGATTAGTGCAGTTGAATTGTTTTGTGTTCAGTGCGGTGAATTTGGGTGCAGTTAAGTTTAGAGCTGTTGAGTTGTATTTAGTGTAGTGTAGTTGAGATGAGTGCAGTTATGGTGAGGTTATTGCAGTTGAGAAGTTGAGTTTAGTGCAGTTGAGTTGAGCTTATTGCTCTTGTGTTGAGCTTATTGCTCTTGTGTTGCGTTCAATTGAGTAGAGTGCAGTTGAGTAGAGTGCAGTTGACTTTAGTGCAGTTGAGTAAAGTTTAATGCAATTGAGTTCGTTTGTGTGCCGTTTAGTTTAGTGCAGTTGAGTTGAGTGGAGTTTAGTGCAGTTGGGGTGAGTTTACTGCATTTGAGTTGAATTTAGTGCAGTTGGGGTGAGTTCAGTGCAGTGCAGATGAGTGCAGTGCAGATGAGTGCAGTGCAGATGAGTGCAGTGCAGATGAGTGCAGTGCAGATGAGTGCAGTGCAGATGAGTGCAGTGCAGATGAGTGCAGTGCAGATGAGGTACGATTTGATTGACTTGAATATTGCAGTTGAGTTGAGTGTGCTGCAGTTGACTTGCGATTAATTAAGTGCAGTTGAGTTGGGTTTAGTGCAGTTGATTTTGGTATGGTGCACGAGTCAAATTTGATGCAGTTGAGTGGATTTGAGTGCAGTTGTGTTGATGTTAGTGCAGTTTCTCTGAGCTGAGTTTAATGCAGTTGGTTTAGTGCAGTTGAGTTGGGTTAAGTGTAGTTTGGTTGATGTTCGTGCAGTTGAGGAGTTGAGTTTAGTCCAGTTTGGTGCAGATGAGTTGATTTGTGTTTACCGCAGTTGAGTTGAGGTGAATTGAGTTGAGTAGATAATAATTTCAGTTTAGAACGGTTTAGTTAAGTTTACTAACCTGCAGCTCCTACCCACCACTCTGGGAATAATTCTGGTCAACCGCTTTTGAACTCTTTCTAAAACCACCAAATCCTTCTTAGATTAGGATGAACATTACTGAATACAATACACCCAAACCAAATTGCTGTAAGGTTGCATCCTACCTTCCCTGACTTTGGGGTGTATTTTTAGGTTGTGAAGGTTTGGGTACGATCCGATCAATTGTCATCAAAATCTTTCTTTCTCCACAGGTACTGGTAGACTCCAAGATTATTTATCTACAAAATAAACTGCATACGACTGAGTTAAAATGTCAATTTCTGAATTAATGTCATGAAATATCATTCTGTTTCTCCCACAGAATGGCGAAGTGGATACAATAAGAACGGAGGCTACGGTAAATTTATTGTAGTTTTATATATTCTTCACTTAATCCACAAAACACTGATGGACATGTGACAGCCAATGTTGGAATAACGCAGAAGGCTAAAGTACCAGGGTTAATGTTCCATGCCGACAACCTGCCAGTGAAGACCCCGTCAGTCAAAGGAGCAGAATTCCCTCACGGTTTGCTTTTAAATGAAGGGAATGGTAGTGAATGAAGCAGGAATCCCAGGCATCAACATGACGGATGTTGTTGAGTTGAGTTCAGTGCAGTTGAGTTCAGTTGTGTTGAGTTTCGTGCAGTTGTGTTGAGTTTCATGCAGTTGTGTTGAGTTTCGTGCAGTTGTGCTGGTTTTTGCGCAGTTGTGTTGGTTTTTGTGAAGTTGACTTGGCTTTAATGCAGTTCACTTGGGTTTAGTGCTGTTGAGTTGGATTTTGCGCAGTTGTCGTTAGTTTAGTTGAGTGTAGTGAAGGGGAGTTAAGTTTAGCTTAGTGCAGTTGAGTTGAGTTCAGTGTAATTGGGTTGCGTTGAGTGCAGTTGAGGAGTTGAGTTACTGCGTTTGAGTGGAATACCGTTGAGTGGAACGTAGTTGAGTGCAGTTGTGATGAGTTTATTGCTGGAGTTCACTGCAGTTGCGTTTAGTGCTGTTGAGTTGATGTTAATGCTGTTGATTTCTATGCTGTTGAGTTAATGATGTTGCTGTTGTCGATGGGTATTAATATTATGGGTAACAAGGAAATGGCAGAAGAGTTGAACAGGTACTTTGGATCAGTCTTCACTAAGGAAGACACAAACAATCTCCCAGATGTATGGGAGGACAGAGTATCTAAGGGGGTAGAGGAGCTGAAAGAGATTTTCATTAGGCAGGAAATATTATTGGGTAGGCTAATGGGACTGAAGGATGATAAATCCCCTGGGCCCGATAGTCTGCATCCCTGGGTCCTCCGGGATGTGACTCTAGAAATAGTGGACGCATTGGTGATCATTTTCCAATGTTCAATAGATTCTGGATCAGTTCCTGTGGATTGGAGGATAGCTAATGTTATCCCACTTTTCAAGAAAGGAGCGAGAGAGAAAACGGGGATTTACAGACCAGCTAGCCTGACTTCGGTGGTGGGAAAGATGCTGGAGTCAATTATTAAAGAGGTAATAATGGGGCATTTGGATAGCAGTAAAAGGATTAGTCCAAGTCAGCATAGATTTATGAAAGGGAAATCATGCTTGACTGATCTTCTGGAATTTTTTGAGGATGTGACAAGTAAAATGGATGAAGGGGAGCCAGTGGATGTAGTGTATCTAGGCTTTCAGAAAGCCTTTGATAAGGACCCGCACGGGAGACTGGTGACTAAAATTAAAGCACATGGTATTGGGGGTAGGGTGTTGACATGGATAGAAAATTGGTTGGCAGACAGGAAACAAAGAGTAGGAGTGAATGGGACATTTTCAGAATGGCAGGCAGTGGCGAGTGGAGTGCCGCAAGGCTCGGTGTCGGGGCCGCAACCGTTTACCATATATATTAATGATTTGGAAGAGGGAATTAGGAGCAACACTAGCAAGTTTGCGGATGACACAAAGCTGGGTGCCAGTGTGAACTGTGATGAGGATGTTAGGAGGTTGCAGGGTGACCTGGACAGATTGAGTGAGTGGGCAGATGTGTGGCAGATGCAGTATAATAGAGATAAATATGAGGTTATCCACTTTGGCAGCAAAAACAAGGGGGCAGATTATTATCTCAATGGGTTAGGTTAGGTAAAGGGGAGGTACAGCAAAACCTGGGTGTCCTTGTACACCGGTCACTGAAATTTGGCGTGCAGGTACAGCAGGCAGTGAGGAAAGCTAATAGAATGTTGGCCTTCATAACAAGTACATTTCAGTATAGGAGTAAAGAGGTTCTTCTGCAGTTGTATAGGGCTCTGGCAAGACCACATCTGGAGTATTGTGTACAGTTTTGGTCTCCTAATTTGAGGAAGGACATCCTTGTGATTGCGGCAGTGCAGCGTAAATTCACGAGATTGCTCCCTGGGATCGCGGGACTGTCATATGAGGAAAGATTGAAAAGACTATGCTTGTATTCACTGGAGTTTAGAAGGATGAGGGGGAATCCTTATAGAAACCTATAAAATTATAAAAGGACTGGACAAGCTAGATGCAGGAAAAATGTTCCCAATGTTGGGCGAGTCCAGAACCAGGGGCCACAGACTTAGAATAAAGGGGAGGCCAATTAAGACTGATGTGAGAAAAAAAGTTTTCACTCAGAGTTGTGAATTTGTGGAATTCCCTGCCACAGAGAGCAGTGGAGGCCAAATCACTGGATGGATTTAAGAGAGAGTTAGATAGAGCTCTAGGGGCGAGTGGAATCAAGGGATATGGGGAGAAGGCAGACACGGGTTATTGATTGGGGACGATCAGCCATGATCACAATGAATGGCGATGCTTTTGAGATGAGTTTAGTACAATTGAGTTGAATAAAGTGCAGTTGATTTCATGCAATGGAGTTGAGTTGTGTTTTGTGCAGTTGAGTTGGGTTTCGTGCAGTTGCCGTTAGTTTAGTTGAGTCTAGTGAAGTTGAGTTAAGTTTAGCTTAGTGCAGTTGAGTTGAGTTCAGTGTAATTGGGTTGCGTTGAGTGTAGTTGAGGAGTTGAGTTACCGCAGTTGAGTGGGATGCGGTAGCGTGGAATGCGATTGAGTGGAACGGAGTTGAGTGCAGTTGTGATGAGTTTATTGCTCGAGTTTCCTACAGTAGAGTTTAGTGGTGTTGAGTTGATGTTAATGATGTTGAGGTGACGTTAATGCTGTTGAGGTGACGTTAATGCTGTTGAGGTGGCGTTAATGCTGTTGAGTTGAGTTTAGTGCAGTTAGGATGAGTTCAGCGCAGTTGAGTTCGGTGCATTTGAGTGCAGTTGAGTTTAGAGCAGTTCGGTTTAGTTAAATTATGTTGAGTTGCGTTTGGTGCAGCGGAGTTGTATAATAATAATAATAATAATAATAATAATAATAATATCTTTTATTGTCATTACACGTCAGTGCAACGAGATTTAGTGTGCAGCACCACCGATGTACAAGAAAAGTAAAATAAATAAATAAGCAAGCTGAGTGACGTGACCATCCGATGGAGACTGTCCAGGGGGGTGGATGGGGGGGAACTCAGCAGGGCCGGTTCAGAGCCACTATAGCTCTTGGAATAAAGCTGTTTCTGAGTCTGGAGGTTCGGGCGTAGAAGGCCTTGTAACGTCTGCCGGAGGGAAGTAGTTCAAACAGTCCGTTACAAGGGTGTGATGAGTCCCTATGGATGCTGGCAGCCTTCCTGAGGCACCGTGTGGGGTAGATGCCCTCCAAGGCTGGTAGCTCTGTCCCAATAATCCTCTGCGCTCTGTGGACGACGCGCTGAAGAGCTTTCCTCTCCGCCTCTGTGCAGCTGAGATACCACACAGAGATGCCATACGTTAATATGCTCTCTGTGGTGCAGCGGTAGAACGTTGTCAACAGCTGTTGGGGCAGACCAGTCTTTTTTAATGTCCTCAGGAAGAACAGTCGTTGCTGTGTCTTCTTGACCAGCGCAGCAGTGTTGGTGGACCATGTGAGGTCCTCTGAAATGTGAGTGCCCAGAACCTTAAAGCTGGACACTCTCTCCACACTTTCCCCGTAAATGGAGATTGGGGCGTATTCTGCATTATGGGACCTCCTGAAGTCAATAATCAGCTCCTTGGTCTTGGAGGTGTTTAGTGACAAGTTGTTACGTGCGCACCAGTCCGCCAGGTTCTGCACCTCCGCTCTGTATTTTGTTTCCTCATCGTTGGTGATCAGCCCAATCACTGTTGTGTCGTCCGCAAACTTGACGATGGTGTTGGTGTCGAATGCAGGAACACAGTCGTGAGTGAAGAGGGAGTAGAGCATAGAAACATAGAAACATAGAAATTAGGTGCAGGAGTAGGCCATTCGGCCCTTCGAGCCTGCACCGCCATTCAATATGATCATGGCTGATCATCCAACTCAGTATCCCGTACCTGCCTTCTCTCCATACCCTCTGATCCCCTTAGCCACAAGGGCCACATCTAACTCCCTCTTAAATATAGCCAATGAACTGGCCTCGACTACCCTCTGTGGCAGGGAGTTCCAGAGATTCACCACTCTCTGTGTGAAAAAAGTTCTTCTCATCTCGGTTTTAAAGGATTTCCCCCTTATCCTTAAGCTGTGACCCCTTGTCCTGGACTTCCCCAACATCGGGAGCAATCTTCCTGCATCTAGCCTGTCCAACCCCTTAAGAATTTTGTAAGTTTCTATAAGATCCCCTCTCAATCTCCTAAATTCTAGAGAGTATAAACCAAGTCTATCCAGTCTTTCTTCATAAGACAGTCCTGACATCCCAGGAATCAGTCTGGTGAACCTTCTCTGCACTCCCTCTATGGCAATAATGTCCTTCCTCAGATTTGGAGACCAAAACTGTACGCAATACTCCAGGTGTGGTCTCACCAAGATCCTGTACAACTGCAGTAGAACCTCCCTGCTCCTATACTCTAGCATGGGGCTTAGTACACAGCCCTGTGGTGTGCCGGTGCTCAGGGTGATAGTGGAGGACAGGTGCGGGCCCAGTCTCACTGCCTGCAGTCGCTCCATCAGAAAGTTCAGGATCCAATCGCTATCGGCGAGCTGAGGCCTAGCTGGTGGAGTTTGGTGGTGAGCTTGGTGGGGATGACCGTATTGAATGCAGAGCTATAGTCAATGAAGAGCATCCACACGTACGTGCCCTGTCTGTCCAGGTGAGTCAGGACAGTGTGAAGAGCCAGAGAGATGGCATCCTCTGTTGATCTATTTGCCCTGTATGCAAATTGATGAGAGTCCAGTGAGGCAGGGATGCTGGATTTGATGTGGGAGAGGACCAGCCTTTCGAAGCACTTCATTGGGATTGGAGTTAGGGTAACCGGGAGGTAGTCGTTCAGGTTGGTGACTTTAGACCTTTTCGGCACCGGCACTATGGTGGCTGTTTTCAGGCACTTGGGGACCGTTGCCAGAGATAGAGACAGATTAAAGATTCTCGTGAATACCTCCGCCAGCTGTACAACACAGTCCTTTAGTACCCTTCCCTGGACTCCATCCGAGCCTGCAGCCTTGCGTGGATTGATCCTACGCAGAGCGCACTGTACCTCCTGATTGCTCAGTGTTAAGGCCTGTCCCTCCGCCATGGCCGGGGTTATTCCATTACTGGTGGTGTTGCCAGTTTCGAAGCGGGCAAAGAAGGTGTTTAGTTCGTTGGCCAGTGTGATATCACCGTGGGGGCAGGCGGGCCTGCTCTTGTAATCAGTGATGTCGCTGACACCCTGCCACATGCTTCTGGTGTCCGCGGTATTGAAGTGGTCTTCCACCCTTTGCCTGTGGATGTCTTTGTCCTTTTTTATGCCTTTGTTCAGGTTCGACCTGGCCGCACTATAGGCAGAAGTGTCCCTGAATTTAAAGGCATTGTTGCGTGCCCTTAGCAGATTCTGAACCTCCTTGTTCATCCAGGGTTTCCGGTTTGGGAACATCTTTATTTGCTTGTCCACTGTGACAGTCTCCACACAGCAGTTGATGTAGGAGAGCACAGTGGATGTGTACTCCTCCAAGTCTACCTCTGTACCACTGGTAGCCTGTTGCCTGTTTTGTTGATGTCCGTGCAGTTGAGGAGATGAGTTTAGTGCAGCTACATTGCGTATGGTGCATCTGAGTTGAGTTAAGTGCAGGTGAGTTGATTTGTGTTTACAGTTGAGTTGTGGTGAATTGTGTTGAGTTGCGTTGAGATGAGTGCAGTTGAATTGATTTTAATTTCGTTTAGTGAATTTAGATGAGTCGTGCAGTTGAGATGAGTTGAGGTTAGTCTAATTGAGTTGAATATAATACAGTTGAGTTCATGCAGTTGAGTTGAGTTTCGTGCAGTCGTCTTGAGTTTCGAGCAGTTGAGTTGGTTTTCCTGCAGTTGAGCTGGGTTTAGTGCAGTTTAGTTCGGTTTAGTGCCATTGTCATTAGTTTAGTTGAATGTAGTTAAGGCGAGTTAAGTTTAGCTTAGTGCAGTTGAGTTGAGTTCGGTGTACTTGTGTTCCGTTGAGTGCAGTTGTGGAGGTCAGTCACTGCGGTTGAGTGGAATGCAGTTGTGTAATGTGATTGAGTGGAATGGAGTTGATTGCAGTTGTGATGAGCTAATTGCTGGAGTTCACTGCAGTTGAGTTGATGTTAATGCTGTTGAGTTGAAAGGTTCAAAGGTTATTTATTGGTCACATACACCATAGGTGTAGTGAAATGCTTGTTGCCAATGCAGCACATTTAAAAATAATACAGACATAACAATAATGAAGTGATTTAAACATAAAAAGCATCTCCCCACAATAGTTTCCATTATGAGGGAAGGCACAAAGTCCAGTCCCCATCTCATGTCCACCCATAGTCGGGCCTATTGAGGCCTCCGAAGTCGCCTTTACGGGAGGCCTGATGTTCCAGGCCGTTCTCGCTGGATGATGGTGCTCCGGCGTCGGGAGAACGCTCTCTGCGGCATGGGATCCCTGGAACGGCCGCTTCCTCCCTGGAGACCGCGGCTTCCGAAGCTGGCAGAACTCCCTCACGGCTGGCTTTACAAGGAAGGAAAAGGTAGTGAATGAAGCACAAATCCCAGGGATCAACACGGCTGATGTTGTTGTGATGAGTTGAGCTTAGGTTAGTTGAGTTGAATTTAGCTGAGTTTAGTACAGTTGAGTTACGTCCAATTGAGTTGAGTTGGATTTATGTAGTTACATTCATGCAGCTGAGTTGAGCTTAGCGCAGTTGTGTTGAATGCAATTGGGTTGAGGTTGGTTGAGTTTAGTGGGGTTGATTTGAGTAAAGAGAGTTGAGTTGAGTTCATGTTGAGTTTTCAGTGCAGTTGTGTTGAATGCAAATGGTTGAGGTTAGTGCAGTTGAGTTGAGTTTTGTGCAGTTGAGTTGCTTTGAGATTTGTGCAGTTGAGTTTAATACAGTTGAATTAGTTGCAATTTAGTTGATTTGTTTATTGCAGTTGAGTGTACTGCAGTTGAGTTGCTATGGTTTAGGTGCAATTGAGTTGGGTTTAGTGCAGTTGATTTTAATATGGTGCATTTGAGTCAAGCTCAATGCAGTTGAGTGTAGTCTAATGCAGTTTTGTTGAAGTGTTGATGTTAGTTTTGCAACCTGCCTTCCCTGACTTCCAGGTGAATTTTTAGGTTGTGAAGGTTTTGGCCTGATCCGATAACTTGTCATCGCATACATTTTTCTCCACAGGTATTGGTAGACTCCCAGATTCCTTAGCTACAAAATAAACTGTATACGACTGCTTTAATGCTTATTTCTGAATTCGTCATCAAATATTACTCACGCCAGTCTGTTTCTCCAACAGGAGGGTCAAGTGGATACAATAAGAACAGAGGCTACGGTAAATATAATGTAGTTTAATACATTCTTCACTTAATCCACAAAACAATGATGGACAGGTGACAGTCAATGTTAGAATACCGCAGAAGGCTAAAGGACCAGGGTTAATGTTCCATGTCGACGAAATGCCGGTGGCCCCGTCAGTGAGAAGAGCAGAATACCCTCACGGTTGGCTTTACAAGGAGGGAAAAGGTAATGAATGACCAGGAATCCCAGGGATCAACACGGCCGATGTTGTCGAATTGAGTTCAGTGCAGTTAAGTTGAATTTAGATGAGTCGTGCAGTTGAGGTGAGTTGAAGTTGGTCTAATTGAGTTGAATATAATACAGTTGAGTTCATGCAGTTGAGTTGAGTAGGTTAGTGCAGTTGAGTTTCGTGCAGTCGTGTTGAGTTTCGGGCAGTTGAGTTGGTTTTCCTGCAGTTGAGCTGGGTTTAGTGCAGTTTAGAACGGTTTAGTGCAGTTGTTGTTAGTTTAGTCGAATGTAGTTAAGGTTAGTTAAGTTTAGCTTAGTGCAGTTTGGTTGAGTTTAGTGTAATTGGGTTCCGTTGAGTGCAGTTGTGGAGTTCAGTCACTGCGGTTGAGTGGAACGCGGGTGTGGAATGCCGTTGAGTGGAACGGAGTTGAGTGCAGTTGTGATGAGTTAATTGCTGGAGTTCACTGCAGTTGAGTTTAGTGCTGTTGAGTTGAAGTTAATGCTGTTGAGTTGAAAGGTTCAAAGGTTATTTATAGGTCACATACACCATAGGTGTAGTGAAATGCTTGTTGCCAATGCAGCACATAAAGAAAAAAATACAGACATAACAATAGTAAAGAGATTTAAACATAAAAAACATCTCCCCACAATGGTTCCCATTATGAGGGAAGGCACAATACCCTGTCCCCATCCCATGTCCACCCATTGTCCGGCCTATTGAGGCCCCACATTCGCCTTTATGGAGGCCCGATGCAGTTGAGTGCAGTTTAAGGCAGTTGTGTTGATACTAGTCTTGCATCCTGCCTTCCTTGACTTCCAGGTGTATTTTTAGGTTGTGAAGGTTTGGGCCCGATCCGATAACTTGTCATCGCATACATTTTTCTCCACGGGTACTGGTAGACTCCAGGATTCCTTAGCTACAAAATAAACTATATACGACTGCTTTAATGTTTATTTCTGAATTCGTCATCAAATATTACTCACGCCAGTCTGTTTCTCCAACAGGAGGGTCAAGTGGATACAATAAGAACAGAGGCTACGGTAAATATAATGTAGTTTAATACATTCTTCACTTAATTCACAAAACAATGATGGACAGGTGACAGTCAATGTTAGAATACCGCAGAAGGCTAAAGGAACAGGGTTAATGTTCCATGTCGACGAAATGCCGGTGGCCCCGTCAGTGAGAGGAGCAGAATAACCTCACGGTTGGCTTTACAAGGAGGGAAAAGGTAATGAATGAAGCAGGAATCCCAGGGATCAACACGGCTGATGTTGTTGTGATGAGTTGAGCTTAGGTCAGCTGAGTTGAATTTAGCTGAGTTTAGTGCAGTTGAGTTAAGTCCAATTGAGTTGAGTTGGATTTATGTGGTTACGTTCATGCAGCTGAGGTGAGCTTAGCGCAGTTGTGTTGAATGCAATTGGGTTGAGGTTGGTTAAGTTTAGTGGAGTTGATTTGGATAAAGAGAGTTGAGTTGAGTTCATGTTGAGTTTTTAGTGCAGTTGTGTTGAATGCAAATGGTTGAGGTTAACGCAGTTGAGTTTTCTAGATGTTCATGCAGTTGCGAAGATGAATTTAGTGCAGCTGCGTTGCGTATGGTGCATTTAAGTTGAGTTAAGTGCAGGTGAGTTGATTTGTGTTTACTGCAGTTGAGTTGTGGTGTATTGTTTTGAGTTGCGTTGAGATGAGTGCAGTTGAATTGATTTTTAATTTAGTTTAGTGAATTTAGATGAGTCGTGCAGTTGAGATGCGTTGAGGTTGGTCTAATTGAGTTGAATATAATACAGTTGAGTTCATGCAGTTGAGTTGAGTAGGTTAGCGCAGTTGAGTTTCATGCAGTCGTCTTGAGTTTCGAGCAGTTGAGTTGGTTTTCGTGTTGTTGAGCTGGGTTTAGTGCAGTTTACTGATGATAGTTTAGTGATGATAATGACGTTGAGTTGATGATAATGCTGTTGAGTAGATATTAATGCTGTTGAGGATTTTAATGCTGTTGTGTTTATGTTAATGCTGTTGAGTTGAGTTTAGTGCTGTTGAGTTGAGTTTAGTGCAGTTAGGCTGAGTTCAGTGCAGTCGAATGCAGTAGAGTGGAATGTAGAGCAGTTTGGTTGTGTTTAATGATGTGGAGTCGAGATTAGTGCAGCGGAGTTGTACGCAGTTGTGTTGTGTTTAATGCTGTTAAGGAGTTGAGTTCAGTACATTTGAATTTGGTGCAGTTGAGTAGTTTAATTCAGTTGACGAGTTGAGTTGAGTGAAGGGAATTGTAGTGGATCTGAGTTGTGTTTAGTGCAGTTGTTTGAATTTCGTGCAATTGAGTATGGTGCACTTGGATTGAGCGGGGTTGAGTGTAGTTTTGTTGAAGTTAGCACAGTTGAGGAGTTGAGTTGAGGGATTTTAAGCTGTGTTGAGCTTAGTGCAGCTGAATTGTGTTGTGTTTCGTGCGGTTGCGATGAATGCAGTGGAGTGGGGTGCAGCGCAGTTCAGTTGAATTGAGAATAATGCAGTTGATTTCAGTGAAGGTGAGTTGCAAGTAGTTGAGTTGAGTACAGTTGTGTCGCGGTAAATGCAGTTATGTTCAGTGGTGTTAAATATTGGAGGAATTGTGTGTTGTGATGAGGCTAATGCAGTTGAGGAGTTGAGTTTAGTGCAGATGCGTTGAGTTTAGTTTTGTTGATGTTCATGCAGTTGAGGGGATGAGTTTAGTGCAGCTGCGTTGCGTATGGTGCATCTGAGTTGAGTTAAGTGCAGGTGAGTTGATTTGTGTTTACTGCTGTTGAGTTGTGGTGAATTGTGTTGAGTTGCGTTGAGATGAGTGCAGTTGAGTTGATTTTAATTTAGTTTAGTGAATTTCGGTTTAGATTGGTTTAGATATGTTTTCTAACAAAATAAACGGGATACGACTGAGTTAATGCTTATTTCTGAATTTGTCATCAAATATTACTCACGGCAGCCTGTTTCTCCCACAGGAGGGTCAAGTGGATACGATAACGGAGGCTACGGTAAATATAATGTGGTTTCGTACATTCTTCACTTAATCCACAAAGCACTGATGGACAGGTGACAGTCAATGTTAGAATACGGCAGAAGGCTAAAGGACCAGGGTTAATGTTCCATGTCGACAACCTGCCAGTGGTGACCCCGTCAGTGAGAGGCGATCCGGTCTAGTTGAGTTGAATATAATACAGTTGAGTTCATGCAGTTGAGTTGAGTTGAGTAGGTTAGTGCAGTTGAGTTTCGTGCAGTCAACTTGAGTTTTGTGCAGTGAATTGGTTTTCGTGCAGTTGAGCTGGGTTTAGTGCAGTTTAGTTCGGTTTAGTGCAGTTGTCGTTAGTTTAGTTGAATGTAGTTTAGGTTAGTTAAGTTTAGCTTCGTGCAGTTGAGTTGAGTTCGGTGTAAATGGGTTGGGTTGAGTGCAGTTGTGGAGTTCAGTCACTGCGGTTGAGTGGAACGCGGTTGTGGAATGCCGTTGAGTGGAACGGAGTTGAGTGCAGTTGTGAAGAGTTTATTGCTGGAGTTCACTGCAGTTGAGTTTAGTGCTGTTGAGTTGATGTTAATGCTGTTGAGTTGAAAGGTTCAAAGGTTATTTATTGGTCACCTACACCATAGGTGTATTGAAATGCTTGTTGCCAATGCAGCACATAAAGAAAAAAAACAGACATAACAATAATAAAGAGATTTAAACATAAAAAATATCTATTCACGCCAGCCTGTTTCTTCCACAAGATGGTCAAGTGGATACGATAACGGAGGCTACGGTAAATATAATGTGGTTTAGTATATTCTTCGCTTAATCCACAAAACACTGATGGACAGGTGACAGTCAATGTTAGAATACGGCAGAAGGCTAAAGGACCAGGGTTAATGTTCCATGTCGACAACCTGCCAGTGGTGACCCCGTCAGTGAGAGGAGAAGAATTCCCTCATGGTTGGCTTTACAAGGAAGGAAAAGGTAGTGAATGAATCAGGAATCCCAGGGATCAACACGGCTGATGTTGTTGTGATGAGTTGAACTTGGGTCAGTTGAGTTGAATTTAGCTGAGTTTAGTACAGTTGAGTTAAGTCCAATTGAGTAGAGTTGGATTTATGCAGTTACGTTCAAGCAGCTGAGTTGAGCTTAGTGCAGTTGTGTTGAATGCAATTGGGTTGAGGTTGGTTGAGTTTAGTGGAGTTGATTTGAGTAAAGAGAGTTGAGATGAGTTCATGTTGTGTTTTTAGTGCAGTTGTGTTGATGCAAATGGTTGAGGTTAGTGCAGTTGAGTTGAGTTTTGTGCAGTTAAGTAGCCTTGAGATTCATGCAGTTGAGTTTAATACAGTTGAATTAGTTGCAATTTAGTTGATTTGTTTATTGCAGTTGAGTGTACTGCAGTTGAGTTGCAATCGTTTAAGTGCAGTTGAGTTGTGTTTATTGCAGTTGATTTTAGTATGGTGCACTTGAGTCAAGCTCAATGCAGTTGAGTGTAGTTTAAGGCAGTTGTGTTGAAGTGTTGATGTTAGTTTTGCAACCTGCTTTCCCTGACTTCCAGGTGTATTTTTTAGTTTGTGAAGGTTTGGGCCCGATCCGATAACATGTCATCGCATACATTTTTATCTACAGGTACTGGTAGACTCCAAGATTCCTTAGCTACAAAATAAACTGTATACGACTGCTTTAATGCTTATTTCTGAATTTGCCATCAAATATTACTCACGGCAGTCTGTTTCTCCCACAGGAGGGTCAAGTGGATACGGTAAAGGAGGCTACGGTAAATATATTATAGTTTAATATAATCTCACTTAATCCACAAAACAATGATGGACAGGTGACAGTCAATGTTAGAATACCGCAGAAGGCTAAAGGACCAGGGTTAATGTTCCATGTCGACGACCTGCCAGAGGTGACTCCGTCAGTGAGAGGAGCAGAATTCACCCACAGTTGGCTTTACAAGGAAGGAAAAGGTAGTGAATGAAGCAGGAATCCCAGAGATCAACATGACTGATGTTGTTGAGTTGAGTTCAGTGCAGTTAAGTTGAATTTAGATGAGTCGTGCAGTTGAGATGAGTTGAGGTTGGTCTAATTGAGTTGAATATAATACAGAGTTCATGCAGTTGAGTTTCGTAGGTTAGTGCAGTTGAGTTTCGTGCAGTCGTCTTCAGTTTCGAGCAGTTGAGCTGGTTTTCGTGCAGTTGAGCTGGGTTTAGTGCAGTTTAGTTCGGTTTAGTGCAGATGTCGTTAGTTTAGTTGAATGTAGTTAAGGTGAATTAAGTTTAGCTTAGTGCAGTTGAGTTTGGTGTAATTGAGTTGCGTTGAGTGCAGTTGTAGAGTTCAGTTTAGTGCAGATGCGTTGAATTAAGTGCAGTTGAATTAAGTGCAGTTGAGTTGCTTTTATTGCAGTTGGGTTGAGTTAAATGCAGATAAGTTGTGTTCAGGTAAATGCAGTTGAGTTGAGTGGAGTTGAGTTTTGTGCAATTGATTTATGTTGAGTTCAGTGCAGTTGGGTTTATTCCACTTGAGTTGAGTTAGTACTGTTGAGTTTAATGGAGTTCAGTTGAATATAATGCATTTTACTTTAGTTTAGTATAGTGAAGAGGAGTTGAGTGCTGTTGTGTTGATGTCAGTGCAGCTTCTCTGAGTTGAGTTTAGTGCAGTTGGTTTAGTGCAGTTGAGTTGGGTTAAGTGTAGTTTTGTAGATGTTCGTGCAGTTGAGGCGATGAGTTTAGTGCAGCTGCGTTGCGTATGGTCCATCTGAGTTGAGTTAAGTGCAGGTGAGTTGATTTGTGTTTACAGCAGTTCAGTTGTGGTGAATTGTGTTGAGTTGCGTTGAGATGAGTGCAGTTGAGTTGATTTTTATTTAGTTTAGTGAATTTCAGTTTAGATTGGTTTAGATATGTTTTCTAACCTGTAGATCGAACCCATCACTCTGGGATAATACTGGTCAACATCTTCTGCGCTTTTTCTAAAACCACCATATGCTTCTTGGTTTGGGGTGAACATACCTGAACAAAATACATCCTAACCTAATTGCTGTAAGCTTGCACCCTGCCCTCCCTGACTTTGGGGTGTATTTTTATGTTGTGATGGTTTGGGCCCGATCCCATAACTTGTCATCGCATACCTTTTTCTCCACAGGTATTGGTAGACTCCAAGATTCCTTAGCTACAAAATAAACGGGATATGACGGAGTTAATGTTTATTTCTGAATTCGTCATCAAATATTACTCACGCCAGTCTGTTTCTCCAACAGGAGGGCCACGTGGATACAATAAGTACAGCGGCTACGGTAAATATAATGTAGTTTAATACATTCTTCACTTAATCCACAAAACAATGATGGACAGGTGACAGTCAATGTTAGAATACCGCAGAAGGCTAAAGGAACAGGGTTAATGTTCCATGTCGACGAAATGCCGGTGGTGACCCCGTCAGTGAGAGGAGCTGAATACCCTCACGGTTGGCTTTACAAGGAGGGAAAAGGTAATGAATGAAGCAGGAACCCCAGGGATCAACACGGCCGATGTTGTCGAATTGAGTTCAGTGCAGTTAAGTTGAATTTAGATGAGTCGTGCAGTTGAGATAAGTTGAGTTTGGTCTAATTGAGTTGAATATGATACAGTTGAGTTCATGCAGTTGAGTTGAGTAGGTTAGTGCAGTTGAGTTTCGTGCAGTCTTGAGTTTCGAGCAGTTGAGTTGGTTTTCCTGCAGTTGAGCTGGGTTTAGTGCAGTTTAGTTCGGTTTAGTGCAGTTGTTGTTAGTTTAGTCGAATGTAGTTAAGGTTAGTTAAGTTTAGCTTAGTGCAGTTTGGTTGAGTTTGATGTAATTGGGTTCCGTTGAGTGCAGTTGTAGAGTTCAGTCACTGCGGTTGAGTGGAACGCGGGTGTGGAATGCCGTTGAGTGGAACGGAGTTGAGTGCAGTTGTGATGAGTTAATTGCTGGAGTTCACTGCAGTTGAGTTTAGTGCTGTTGAGTTGATGTTAATGCTGTTGAGTTGAAAGGTTCAAAGGTTATTTATAGGTCACATACACCATAGGTGTAGTGAAATGCTTGTTGCCAATGCAGCACATAAAGAAAAAAATACAGACATAACAATAATAAAGAGATTTAAACATAAAAAACATCTCCCCACAATGGTTCCCATTATGAGGGAAGGCACAATACCCAGTCCCCATCCCATGTCCACCCATTGTCCGGCCTATTGAGGCCCCACATTCGCCTTTATGGAGGCCCAATGCAGTTGAGTGCAGTTTAAGGCAGTTGTGTTGATATTAGTCTTGCATCCTGCCTTGACTTCCAGGTGTATTTTTAGGTTGTGAAGGTTTGGGCCCGATCCGATAACTTGTCATCGCATACATTTTTCTCCACGGGTACTGGTAGACTCCAGGATTCCTTAGCAACAAAATAAACTGTATACGACTGCTTTAATGTTTGTTTCTGAATTTGTCATCAAATATTACTCACGGCAGTCTGTTTCTCCCACAGGAGGGTCAAGTGGATACGGTAAAGGAGGCTACGGTAAATATATTATAGTTTAATATAATCTCACTTAATCCACAAAACAATGATGGACAGGTGACAGTCAATGTTAGAACACCGTAGAAGTCTAAAGGACCAGGGTTAATGTTCCATGTCGACGACCTGCCAGAGGTGACTTCGTCAGTGAGAGGAGCAGAATTCCCCCACAGTTGGCTTTACAAGGAAGGAAAAGGTGGTGAATGAAGCAGGAATCCCAGTAATCAACATGACTGATGTTGTTGAGTTGAGTTCAGTGCAGTTAAGTTGAATTTAGATGAGTCGTGCAGTTGAGATGAGTTGAGGTTGGTCTAATTGAGTTGAATATAATACAGAGTTCATGCAGTTGAGTTTCGTAGGTCAGTGCAGTTGAGTTTCGTGCAGTCGTCTTCAGTTTCGAGCAGTTGAGCTGGTTTTCGTGCAGTTGAGCTGGGTTTAGTGCAGTTTAGTTCTGTTTAGTGCAGATGTCGTTAGTTTAGTTGAATGTAGTTAAGGTGAATTAAGTTTAGCTTAGTGCAGTTGAGTTCGGTGTAATTGAGTTGCGTTGTGTGCAGTTGTAGAGTTCAGTTTAGTGCAGATGCGTTGAATTAAGTGCAGTTGAATTAAGTGCAGTTGAGTTGCTTTTAATGCAGTTGGGTTGAGTTGAATGCAGATAAGTTGTGTTCAGGTAAATGCAGTTGAGTTGTGTGAAGTTGAGTTTTGTGCAATTGATTTATGTTGAGTTTAGTGCAGTTGGGTTTATTCCACTTGAGGTGAGTTTAGCGCTGTGGATGTAGTTCAGTTGAATATAATGGAGTTGAGTTGGTGAGTTTGAGTTGAGGTTGAGTTGAGTGCCGTTGAGTACAGTGCGGTTGAGGTGAGAGCGGTTGAGGTGAGAGCGGTTGACATTATACTTGAGTTCAGTACAGTTGTGTTGAGGTAAATGCAGCTGGGTTGAGATGAGTTTAGTGGAGTGGAGTGGAGTTTATTGCATTTGAGTTGAGTTAGTACTGTTGAGTTTAATGGAGTTCAGTTGAATATAATGCATTTTACTTTAGTTTAGTATAGTGAAGCGGAGTTGAGTGCAGTTGTGTTGATGTCAGTGCAGCTTCTCTGAGTTGAGTTTAGTGCAGTTGGTTTAGTGCAGTTGAGTTGGGTTAAGTGTAGTTTTGTAGATGTTCGTGCAGTTGAGGCGATGAGTTTAGTGCAGCTGCGTTGCGTATGGTCCATCTGAGTTGAGTTAAGTGCAGGTGAGTTGATTTGTGTTTACAGCAGTTCAGTTGTGGTGAATTGTGTCGAGTTGCGTTGAGATCAGAGCAGTTGAGTTGATTTTAATTTAGTTTAGTGAATTTCGGTTTAGATTGGTTTAGATATGTTTTCTAACCTGTAGATCGTTCATATCACTCTGGGCTAATAGTCGTCAACATCTTCTGCGCTCTTTCTAAACCCACCATATGCTTCTTGGTTTGGGGTGAACATAACTGAACAAAATACACCCTACCCTAATTGCTGTAAGCTTGCACGCTGCCTTCCCTGACTTTGGGGTGTATTTTTAGGTTGTGAAGGTTTGGGCCCAATCCGATAACTTGTCATCGCATACATTTTTCTCCACAGGTACTGGTAGACGCCAAGATTCCTTATTGCAAAATAAACTGTATATGACTGAGTTAATGTTTATTTCTGAATTCGTCATCAAATATTACTCACGCCAGTCTGTTTCTCCCACAGGAGGGTCAAGTGGATACGATAACGGAGGCTACGGTAAATATTATAGTTTAATATATTCTGCACTTAATCCACAAAGCACTGATGGACAGGTGACAGTCAATGTTAGAATACTGCAGAAGGCTAAAGGACCAGGGTTAATGTTCCATGTCGACGACCTGCCAGTGGTGACCGTCAGTGAGAGGAGCAGAATTCCCCCACAGTTGGCTTTACAAGGAGGGAAAAGGTCGTGAAAGAAGCAGGAATCCCAGAGATCAACACAATGTATGTTGTTGAATTAAGTTCAGTGCAGTTAAGTTGAATTTAGATGAGTCGTGCAGTTGAGATGAGTTGAGGTTCGTCTAATTGAGTTGAATATAATACAGTTGAGTTCATGCAGTTGAGTTGAGTAGGTTAGTGCAGTTGAGTTTCGTGCAGTCGTCCTGAGTTTCGAGCAGTTGAGCCGATTTTCGTGCAGTTGAGCTGGGTTTAGTTCGGTTTAGTGCAGTTGTCGTTAGTTTAGTTGAATGTAGTTAAGGTGAGTTAAGTTTTGCTTAGTGCAGTTGAGTTGAGTTCAGTGTAATTGGGTTGCGTTCAGTGCAGTTGTGGAGTTCAGTCACTGCGGTTGAGTGGAACGCGGTTGTGGAATGTGATTGCGTGGAACGGAGTTGAGTGCAGTTGTGATGAGTTTATTGCTGGAGTTCACTGCAGTTGAGTTTAGTGCTATTGAGTTGATGTTAATGCTGTTGAGTTGAAAGGTTCAAAGGTTCAAAGGTTATTTATTGGTCACATACACCGTAGGTGTAGTGAAATGCTTGTTGCCAATGCAGCACATAAATAAAAAAATAAAAAAATACAGACATAACAATAATAAAGAGAATTAAACATAAATGGTGCATCTGAGTTGGGTTGTGTACAGGTGAGTTGATTTGTGTTTACTGCAGTTGAGTTGTGGTGAATTGTGTTGAGTTGCGTTGAGATGAGTGCAGTTGAGTTGATTTTTATTTAGTTTAGTGAATTTCAGTTTAGATTGGTTTAGATATGTTTTCTAACCTGTAGATCGAACCCATCACTCTGGGATAATACTGGTCAACATCTTCTGCGCTTTTTCTAAAACCACCATATGCTTCTTGGTTTGGGGTGAACATACCTGAACAAAATACATCCTAACCTAATTGCTGTAAGCTTGCACCCTGCCCTCCCTGACTTTGGGGTGTATTTTTATGTTGTGATGGTTTGGGCCCGATCCCATAACTTGTCATCGCATACCTTTTTCTCCACAGGTATTGGTAGACTCCAAGATTCCTTAGCTACAAAATAAACGGGATATGACGGAGTTAATGTTTATTTCTGAATTCGTCATCAAATATTACTCACGCCAGTCTGTTTCTCCAACAGGAGGGCCACGTGGATACAATAAGTACAGCGGCTACGGTAAATATAATGTAGTTTAATACATTCTTCACTTAATCCACAAAACAATGATGGACAGGTGACAGTCAATGTTAGAATACCGCAGAAGGCTAAAGGAACAGGGTTAATGTTCCATATCGACGAAATGCCGGTGGTGACCCCGTCAGTGAGAGGAGCAGAATACCCTCACGGTTGGCTTTACAAGGAGGGAAAAGGTAATGAATGAAGCAGGAACCCCATGGGATCAACACGGCAGATGTTGTCGAATTGAGTTCAGTGCAGTTAAGTTGAATTTAGATGAGTCGTGCAGTTGAGATGAGTTGAGTTTGGTCTAATTGAGTTGAATATGATACAGTTGAGTTCATGCAGTTGAGTTGAGTAGGTTAGTGCAGTTGAGTTTCGTGCAGTCTTGAGTTTCGAGCAGTTGAGTTGGTTTTCCTGCAGTTGAGCTGGGTTTAGTGCAGTTTAGTGCAGTTGTTGTTTGTTTAGTTGAATGTAGTTAAGGTGAGTTAAGTTTTGCTTAGTGCAGTTGAGTTGAGTTCAGTGTAATTGGGTTGCGTTCAGTGCAGTTGTGGAGTTCAGTCACTGCGGTTGAGTGGAATGCGGTTGTGGAATGTGATTGCGTGGAACGGAGTTGAGTGCAGTTGTGATGAGTTTATTGCTGGAGTTCACTGCAGTTGAGTTTAGTGCTATTGAGTTGATGTTAATGCTGTTGAGTTGAAAGGTTCAAAGGTTCAAAGGTTATTTATTGGTCACATACACCGTAGGTGTAGTGAAATGCTTGTTGCCAATGCAGCACATAAATAAAAAAATAAAAAAATACAGACATAACAATAATAAAGAGAATTAAACATAAATGGTGCATCTGAGTTGGGTTGTGTACAGGTGAGTTGATTTGTGTTTACTGCAGTTGAGTTGTGGTGAATTGTGTTGAGTTGCGTTGAGATGAGTGCAGTTGAGTTGATTTTTATTTAGTTTAGTGAATTTCAGTTTAGATTGGTTTAGATATGTTTTCTAACCTGTAGATCGAACCCATCACTCTGGGATAATACTGGTCAACATCTTCTGCGCTTTTTCTAAAACCACCATATGCTTCTTGGTTTGGGGTGAACATACCTGAACAAAATACATCCTAACCTAATTGCTGTAAGCTTGCACCCTGCCCTCCCTGACTTTGGGGTGTATTTTTATGTTGTGATGGTTTGGGCCCGATCCCATAACTTGTCATCGCATACCTTTTTCTCCACAGGTATTGGTAGACTCCAAGATTCCTTAGCTACAAAATAAACGGGATATGACGGAGTTAATGTTTATTTCTGAATTCGTCATCAAATATTACTCACGCCAGTCTGTTTCTCCAACAGGAGGGCCACGTGGATACAATAAGTACAGCGGCTACGGTAAATATAATGTAGTTTAATACATTCTTCACTTAATCCACAAAACAATGATGGACAGGTGACAGTCAATGTTAGAATACCGCAGAAGGCTAAAGGAACAGGGTTAATGTTCCATATCGACGAAATGCCGGTGGTGACCCCGTCAGTGAGAGGAGCAGAATACCCTCACGGTTGGCTTTACAAGGAGGGAAAAGGTAATGAATGAAGCAGGAACCCCATGGGATCAACACGGCAGATGTTGTCGAATTGAGTTCAGTGCAGTTAAGTTGAATTTAGATGAGTCGTGCAGTTGAGATGAGTTGAGTTTGGTCTAATTGAGTTGAATATGATACAGTTGAGTTCATGCAGTTGAGTTGAGTAGGTTAGTGCAGTTGAGTTTCGTGCAGTCTTGAGTTTCGAGCAGTTGAGTTGGTTTTCCTGCAGTTGAGCTGGGTTTAGTGCAGTTTAGTGCAGTTGTTGTTTGTTTAGTCGAATGTAGTTAAGGTTAGTTAAGTTTAGCTTAGTGCAGTTTGGTTGAGTTTGGTGTAATTGGGTTCCGTTGAGTGCAGTTGTGGAGTTCAGTCACTGCGGTTGAGTGGAACGCGGGTGTGGAATGCCGTTGAGTGGAACGGAGTTGAGTGCAGTTGTGATGAGTTAATTGCTGGAGTTCACTGCAGTTGAGTTTAGTGCTGTTGAGTTGATGTTAATGCTGTTGAGTTGAAAGGTTCAAAGGTTATTTATAGGTCACATACACCATAGGTGTAGTGAAATGCTTGTTGCCAATGCAGCACATAAAGAAAAAAATACAGACATAACAATAATAAAGAGATTTAAACATAAAAAACATCTCCCCACAATGGTTCCCATTATGAGGGAAGGCACAATACCCAGTCCCCATCCCATGTCCACCCATTGTCCGGCCTATTGAGGCCCCACATTCGCCTTTATGGAGGCCCAATGCAGTTGAGTGCAGTTTAAGGCAGTTGTGTTGATATTAGTCTTGCATCCTGCCTTGACTTCCAGGTGTATTTTTAGGTTGTGAAGGTTTGGGCCCGATCCGATAACTTGTCATCGCATACATTTTTCTCCACGGGTACTGGTAGACTCCAGGATTCCTCAGCTACAAAATAAACTGTGTACGACTGCTTTAATGTTTATTTCTGAATTTGTCATCAAATATTATTCACGGCAGTCTGTTTCTCCCACAGGAGGGTCAAGTGGATACGGTAAAGGAGGCTACGGTAAATATATTATAGTTTAATATAATCTCACTTTATCCACAAAACAATGATGGACAGGTGACAGTCAATGTTAGAATACTGCAGAAGTCTAAAGGACCAGGGTTAATGTTCCATGTCGACGACCTGCCAGAGGTGACTCCGTCAGTGAGAGGAGCAGAATTCCCCCACAGTTGGCTTTACAAGGAAGGAAAAGGTGGTGAATGAAGCAGGAATCCCAGAGATCAACATGACTGATGTTGTTGAGTTGAGTTCAGTGTAGTTAAGTTGAATTTAGATGAGTCGTGCAGTTGAGATGAGTTGAGGTTGGTCTAATTGAGTTGAATATAATACAGAGTTCATGCAGTTGAGTTTCGTAGGTTAGTGCAGTTGAGTTTCGTGCAGTCGTCTTCAGTTTCGAGCAGTTGAGCTGGTTTTCGTGCAGTTGAGCTGGGTTTAGTGCAGTTTAGTTCGGTTTAGTGCAGTTTAGTTCGGTTTAGTGCAGATGTCGTTAGTTTAGTTGAATGTAGTTAAGGTGAATTAAGTTTAGCTTAGTGCAGTTGAGTTCGGTGTAATTGAGTTGCGTTGTGTGCAGTTGTAGAGTTCAGTTTAGTGCAGATGCGTTGAATTAAGTGCAGTTGAATTAAGTGCAGTTGAGTTGCTTTTAATGCAGTTGGGTTGAGTTGAATGCAGATAAGTTGTGTTCAGGTAAATGCAGTTGAGTTGAGTGAAGTTGAGTTTTGTGCAATTGATTTATGTTGAGTTTAGTGCAGTTGGGTTTATTCCACTTGAGGTGAGTTTAGCGCTGTGGATGTAGTTCAGTTGAATATAATGGAGTTGAGTTGGTGAGTTTGAGTTGAGGTTGAGTTGAGTGCCGTTGAGTACAGTGCGGTTGAGGTGAGAGCGGTTGAGGTGAGAGCGGTTGACATTATACTTGAGTTCAGTACAGTTGTGTTGAGGTAAATGCAGCTGGGTTGAGATGAGTTTAGTGGAGTGGAGTGGAGTTTATTGCATTTGAGTTGAGTTAGTACTGTTGAGTTTAATGGAGTTCAGTTGAATATAATGCATTTTACTTTAGTTTAGTATAGTGAAGCGGAGTTGAGTGCAGTTGTGTTGATGTCAGTGCAGCTTCTCTGAGTTGAGTTTAGTGCAGTTGGTTTAGTGCAGTTGAGTTGGGTTAAGTGTAGTTTTGTAGATGTTCGTGCAGTTGAGGCGATGAGTTTAGTGCAGCTGCGTTGCGTATGGTCCATCTGAGTTGAGTTAAGTGCAGGTGAGTTGATTTGTGTTTACAGCAGTTCAGTTGTGGTGAATTGTGTCGAGTTGCGTTGAGATCAGAGCAGTTGAGTTGATTTTAATTTAGTTTAGTGGATTTCGGTTTAGATTGGTTTAGATATGTTTTCTAACCTGTAGATCGTTCATATCACTCTGGGCTAATAGTCGTCAACATCTTCTGCGCTCTTTCTAAACCCACCATATGCTTCTTGGTTTGGGGTGAACATAACTGAACAAAATACACCCTACCCTAATTGCTGTAAGCTTGCACGCTGCCTTCCCTGACTTTGGGGTGTATTTTTAGGTTGTGAAGGTTTGGGCCCAATCCGATAACTTGTCATCGCATACATTTTTCTCCACAGGTACTGGTAGACGCCAAGATTCCTTATTGCAAAATAAACTGTATATGACTGAGTTAATGTTTATTTCTGAATTCGTCATCAAATATTACTCACGCCAGTCTGTTTCTCCCACAGGAGGGTCAAGTGGATACGATAACGGAGGCTACGGTAAATATTATAGTTTAATATATTCTGCACTTAATCCACAAAGCACTGATGGACAGGTGACAGTCAATGTTAGAATACTGCAGAAGGCTAAAGGACCAGGGTTAATGTTCCATGTCGACGACCTGCCAGTGGTGACCGTCAGTGAGAGGAGCAGAATTCCCCCACAGTTGGCTTTACAAGGAGGGAAAAGGTCGTGAAAGAAGCAGGAATCCCAGAGATCAACACAATGTATGTTGTTGAATTAAGTTCAGTGCAGTTAAGTTGAATTTAGATGAGTCGTGCAGTTGAGATGAGTTGAGGTTCGTCTAATTGAGTTGAATATAATACAGTTGAGTTCATGCAGTTGAGTTGAGTAGGTTAGTGCAGTTGAGTTTCGTGCAGTCGTCTTGAGTTTCGAGCAGTTGAGCCGGTTTTCGTGCAGTTGAGCTGGGTTTAGTTCGGTTTAGTGCAGTTGTCGTTAGTTTAGTTGAATGTAGTTAAGGTGAGTTAAGTTTTGCTTAGTGCAGTTGAGTTGAGTTCAGTGTAATTGGGTTGCGTTCAGTGCAGTTGTGGAGTTCAGTCACTGCGGTTGAGTGGAACGCGGTTGTGGAATGTGATTGCGTGGAACGGAGTTGAGTGCAGTTGTGATGAGTTTATTGCTGGAGTTCACTGCAGTTGAGTTTAGTGCTATTGAGTTGATGTTAATGCTGTTGAGTTGAGAGGTTCAAAGGTTCAAAGGTTATTTATTGGTCACATACACCGTAGGTGTAGTGAAATGCTTGTTGCCAATGCAGCACATAAATAAAAAAATAAAAAAATACAGACATAACAATAATAAAGAGAATTAAACATAAATGGTGCATCTGAGTTGGGTTGTGTACAGGTGAGTTGATTTGTGTTTACTGCAGTTGAGTTGTGGTGAATTGTGTTGAGTTGCGTTGAGATGAGTGCAGTTGAGTTGATTTTTATTTAGTTTAGTGAATTTCAGTTTAGATTGGTTTAGATATGTTTTCTAACCTGTAGATCGAACCCATCACTCTGGGATAATACTGGTCAACATCTTCTGCGCTTTTTCTAAAACCACCATATGCTTCTTGGTTTGGGGTGAACATACCTGAACAAAATACATCCTAACCTAATTGCTGTAAGCTTGCACCCTGCCCTCCCTGACTTTGGGGTGTATTTTTATGTTGTGATGGTTTGGGCCCGATCCCATAACTTGTCATCGCATACCTTTTTCTCCACAGGTATTGGTAGACTCCAAGATTCCTTAGCTACAAAATAAACGGGATATGACGGAGTTAATGTTTATTTCTGAATTCGTCATCAAATATTACTCACGCCAGTCTGTTTCTCCAACAGGAGGGCCACGTGGATACAATAAGTACAGCGGCTACGGTAAATATAATGTAGTTTAATACATTCTTCACTTAATCCACAAAACAATGATGGACAGGTGACAGTCAATGTTAGAATACCGCAGAAGGCTAAAGGAACAGGGTTAATGTTCCATATCGACGAAATGCCGGTGGTGACCCCGTCAGTGAGAGGAGCAGAATACCCTCACGGTTGGCTTTACAAGGAGGAAAAAGGTAATGAATGAAGCAGGAACCCCATGGGATCAACACGGCAGATGTTGTCGAATTGAGTTCAGTGCAGTTAAGTTGAATTTAGATGAGTCGTGCAGTTGAGATGAGTTGAGTTTGGTCTAATTGAGTTGAATATAATACAGTTGAGTTCATGCAGTTGAGTTGAGTAGGTTAGTGCAGTTGAGTTTCGTGCAGTCTTGAGTTTCGAGCAGTTGAGTTGGTTTTCCTGCAGTTGAGCTGGGTTTAGTGCAGTTTAGTTCGGTTTAGTGCAGTTGTTGTTAGTTTAGTCGAATGTAGTTAAGGTTAGTTAAGTTTAGCTTAGTGCAGTTTGGTTGAGTTTGGTGTAATTGGGTTCCGTTGAGTGCAGTTGTGCAGTTCAGTCACTGCGGTTGAGTGGAACGCGGGTGTGGAATGCCGTTGAGTGGAACGGAGTTGAGTGCAGTTGTGATGAGTTAATTGCTGGAGTTCACTGCAGTTGAGTTTAGTGCTGTTGAGTTGATGTTAATGCTGTTGAGTTGAAAGGTTCAAAGGTTATTTATAGGTCACATACACCATAGGTGTAGTGAAATGCTTGTTGCCAATGCAGCACATAAAGAAAAAAATACAGACATAACAATAATAAAGAGATTTAAACATAAAAAACATCTCCCCACAATGGTTCCCATTATAAGGGAAGGCACAATACCCAGTCCCCATCCCATGTCCACCCATTGTCCGGCCTATTGAGGCCCCACATTCGCCTTTATGGAGGCCCAATGCAGTTGAGTGCAGTTTAAGGCAGTTGTGTTGATATTAGTCTTGCATCCTGCCTTGACTTCCAGGTGTATTTTTAGGATGTGAAGGTTTGGGCCCGATCCGATAACTTGTCATCGCACACATTTTTCTCCACGGGTACTGGTAGCCTCCAGGATTCCTTAGCTACAAAATAAACTGTATACGACTGCTTTAATGTTTATTTCTGAATTTGTCATCAAATATTACTCACGGCAGTCTGTTTCTCCCACAGGAGGGTCAAGTGGATACGGTAAAGGAGGCTACGGTAAATATATTATAGTTTAATATAATCTCACTTTATCCACAAAACAATGATGGACAGGTGACAGTCAATGTTAGAATACCGCAGAAGGCTAAAGGACCAGGGTTAATGTTCCATGTCGACGACCTGCCAGTGGTGACCACGTCAGTGAGAGGAGCAGAATTCCCCCACAGTTGGCTTTACAAGGAGGGAAAAGGTAGTGAATGAAGCAGGAATCCCAGGGATCAACACAGCTGATGTTGTTGTGATGAGTTGAGCTTAGGTCAGTTGAGTTGAATTTAGCTGAGTTTAGTGCAGTTGAGTTAAGTCGAGTTGAGTTGGATTTATGTAGTTACGTTCACGCAGCTGAGTTGAGCTTAGCGCAGATGTGTTGAATGCAATTGGGTTGACTTTAGTGGAGTTGATTTGAGTAAAGAGAGTTGAGTTGAGTTCATGTTGAGTTTTTAGTGCAGTTGAGTAGCCTTGAGATTCGTGCAGTTGAGTTTAATACAGTTGAAGTAGTTGCAATTTAGTTGATTTGTTTATTGCAGTTGAGTGTAGTGCAGTTGAGTTGCAATGGTTTAAGTGCAGTTGAGTTGGGTTTAGTGCAGTTGATTTTAGTATGGTGCACTTGAGTCAACCTCAATGCAGTTGAGTGTAGTTTAAGGCAGTTGTGTTGAAGTGTTGATGTTAGTTTTGCATCCTGCCTTCCCTGACTTCCAGGTGTATTTTTAGGTTGTGAAGGTTTGGGCCCGATCTGATAACTTGTCATCGCATACATTTTTCTCCACAGGTACTGGCAGACTCCAAGATTCCTTAGCTACAAAATAAACTGTATACGACTGCTTTAATGCTTATTTCTGAATTTGTCATCAAATATTACTCACGGCAGTCTGTTTCTCCCACAGGAGGGTCAAGTGGATACGATAACGGAGGCTACGGTAAATATAGTTTAATATATTCTTCACTTAATCCACAAAACAATGATGGACAGGTGACAGTCAATGTTAGTATACCGCAGAAGGCTAAAGGACCAGGGTTAATGTTCCATGTCGACGACCTGCCGGTGGTGACCCCGTCAATGAGAGGAGCAGAATTCCCTCACAGTTGGCTTTACAAGGAAGGAAAAGGTAGTGAATGAAGCAGGAATCCCAGAGATCAACACAATGGAGGTTGTTGAGTTGAGTTCAGTGCAGTTAAGTTGAATTTAGATGAGTCGTGCAGTTGAGATGAGTTGAGGTTGGTCTAATTGAGTTGAATATAATACAGTTGAGTTCATGCAGTTGAGTTGAGTAGATTGGTGCAGTTGAATTTCGTGCAGTCGTCTTGAGTTTCGAGCAGTTGAGTTGGTTTTCGTGCAGTTGAGTTGGGTTTAGTGCAGTTTACTTCGATTTAGTGCAGTTGTTGTTAATTTAGTTGAATGTAGTTAAGGTGAGTTAAGTTTAGCTTAGTGCAGTTGAGTTGAGTTTGGTGTAATTGGGTTGCGTTGAGTGCAGTTGGGGAGTTCAGTCACTGCAGTTGAGTGGAACGCGGTTGTGTAATGTGATTGAGTGGAATGGAGTTGATTGCAGTTGTGATGAGTTTATTGCTGGAGTTCACTGCAGTTGAGTTTAGTGCTGTTGAGTTGATGTTAATGCTGTTGAGTTGAAAGGTTTAAAGGTTATTTATTGGTCACATACACCATAGGTGTAGTGAAATGCTTGTTGCCAATGCAGCACATTAAAAAGAAAATACAGACATAACAGTAATAAAGAGATTTAAACATAAAAAAACATCTCCCCACAATGGTTCCCATTATGAGGGAAGGCACAATGTCCAGTCCCCATCCCATGTCCACCCATAGTCGGGCCTACTGAGGCCTCCGCAGTCGCCTTAATGGAGGCCCGATGCAGTTGAGTGTAGTTTAAAGCAGTTGTGTTGAAGTGTTGATGTTAGTTTTGCATCCTGCCTTCCCTGACTTCCACGTGTATTTTTAGGTTGGTACACAAAAATGCTGGAGAAACTCAGCGGGTGCAGCAGCATCTATGGAGCGAAGGAAATAGGTAACGTTTCGGGGCGCAACCCTTCATACCTATTTCCTTCTCTCCATAGATGCTGCTGCACCCGCTGAGTTTCTCCAGCATTTTTGTGTATCTTCGATTTTCCAGCATCTGCAGTTCCTTCTTGAACAGTATTTTTAGGTTGTTAATGTTTGGGCCCGATCCGATAACTTGTCATCGCATACATTTTTATCCACAGGTACTGGTAGACTCCAAGATTCCTTAGCTACAAAATGAACTGTATACGGCTGCTTTAATATTTATTTCTGAATTCGTCATCAAATATTACTCACGCCAGTCTGTTTCTCCCACAGGAGGGTCAAGTGGATACAATAACGGAGGCTACGGTAAATATATTATAGTTTAATATATTCTTCACATAATCCACAAAACAATGATGGACAGGTGACAGTCAATGTTAGAATACCGCAGAAGGCTAAAGGACCAGGGTTAATGTTCCATGTCGACGACCTGCCAGAGGTGACTCCGTCAGTAAGAGGAGCAGAATTCCCTCACGGTTGGCTTTACAAGGAAGGAAAAAGTAGTGAATGAAGCAGGAATCCCAGGGATCAACACGATGGATGTTGTTGAATTGAGTTCAGTGCAGTTAAGTTGAATTTAGATGAGTCGTGCAGTTGAGATGAGTTGAGGTTGGTCTAATTGAGTTGAATATAATACAGTTGAATTCATGCAGTTGAGTTGAGTAGGTTAGTGCAGTTGAGTTGAGTAGGTTAGTGTAGTTGAGTTTCGTGCAGTCATCTTGAGTTTTGAGCAGTTGAGTTGGTTTTCGTGCCGTTGTCGTACAATATAACAATAATAAAGAGATTTAAACATAAAAAGCATCTCCCCACAATAGTTCCCATTATGAGGGAAGGCACACCGTCCAGTCGCCATCTCATATCCACCCATAGTCGGGCCTATTGAGGCCTCTGCAGTCGCCTTTACGGAGGCACGATGTTCCAAGCCTTTCTCGCCAGATTATGCTGCTCCGGCGTCGGGAGAACCCTCTCAGCAGCATGGGAAATCTGGAACGGCCACTTCCTCCCCGGAGACCGCAGCTTCCGAAGCTGGCTGGCCGCGCTGGATGGAGCTCCACCACTGGTGATCTCGGCGAGAGATCCCAGGCTCCCGATGTTAAAATCAGCGCCGCCGCCTGCGGCTGACCGCTCCACAGACCCACAGCTGCACGATGTTTCATCGGCGGTCTTCAGCTCACCTGAGTTCCAGCGTGGCGACCCGATCAAGGCATCGTCCGCTCCGCGCCGTGATAGCGCTCCAGCACTGTGCCGCCGCCGAAGTCGAGGTTCTGGCCGGTCCCCTCAGGAAACGCCGCTCCAGACCCGCTGGTATGCCGCGAGGACGGGTCGAAGATGGTGCCCGGAGAAAAGCTGCCTCTCCGACTCTGCCTCTGCCTCCCCCCCCCCCCCCCCCACCCCACCCACATAAAAAAGACTAGAACTCCAAAAACAAAACACTAAAAATTAAACAAAGAGTGAAAAAACGGACAGCTGCAGGCTGGGCAGCCATACCAAACAGGACGGCGCCCCATAGTTGATGTTAATACTGTTGAGTTGATGTTAATGCTGTTGAGCTGATGATAATGACGTGGAGATGATGATAATGACGTTGAGATGATGATAATGGTGTTGAGTTGATGTTAATGCTGTTGAGCTGATATTAATGCTGTTGAGTTTATGTTAATACTGTTGAGTTGAGTTTACTGCTGGTGAGTTTAGTGCTGTTGAGGAGGTTAGTGCAGTTAAGCTGAGTTCAGTGCAGTTGAGTTCAGTGTAGTCGAGTGCAGTAGAGTAGAATGTAGAGCAGTTTGGTTGTGTTTAATGATGTGGAGTCGAGTTTAGTGCAGCGGAGTTGTATGCAGTTGTGTTGAGTTTAATGCTGTTGAAGAGTTGAGTTCAGTGCATTTGAATTTGGTGCAGTTTAGTGTAGTTTAATTCAGTGGACGAGTTGAGTTTAGTGAAGGGGATTGTAGTGGATCTGAGTTGTGTCTAGTGCAGTTGTTTGAATTTCGTGCAATTGAGTATGGTGCACCTGGATTGAGCGGAGTTGAGTGTAGTTTTTTTGAAGTTAGCGCAGTTGAGGAGTTGGGTTGAGGGCTGTTAAGCTGTGTTTGAGTTGAGTTGTGTTTCGTGCAGTTGAGATGAATGCAGTGGAGTGGGTGCAGCGCAGTTCAGTTGAATTGAGAATAATGCAGTTGATTTCAGTGAAGTTGAGTTGCAAGTAGTTGAGTCGAATACAGCTGTGTTGCGGTAAATGCAGTTATGTTCAGTGGTGTTAAATATTGGAGGAATTGTGTGTTGTGTTGAGGTTAATGCAGTTGAGGAGTTGAGTTTAGTGCAGATGCGTTGAGTTTAGTGCAGTTGAACTGAGTGCAGTTGATTTGCGTTTATTGCAGTTGGGTTGAGTTGAATGCAGATAAGTTGTGTTCAGGTAAATGCAGTTGAGTTGAGTGGAGTTGAGTTTTGTGCAGTTGATTTGTGTTGAGTTTAGTGCAGTTGGGTTTATTCCACTTGAGGTGAGTTTATTCCGCTTGAGGCACTGGCAGCGCCTGTCGGCAGCGTGTCCGTCTTTTTTCAACTTTTTTATTTTTTAGTATGTTTAAAAGTGTGTTTTTAATGTTTCCTTGTGTGTTATGTGTGGGGGGTGGTGTGGGGGGGGGTAAGGGGGAAACCGTTTCGGCCGCCTCTTCCATGGAGAGGCGACTTTTTCAGGTCGCCTCCCCCGTGGCCTAACAGCATGGATCGGCGCCGACTTTCCCGGAGACGCGCCCGGAGCTTCAGCGGCGGGCACAGCGTGGACTCTCGGCGCGGAGCGGGTGAGACCTCGCTGGAGGGGAGCGCTCCGTTACGCTGGCCCGCGGCAGCCGGCAGCCTGAAGCCGTGGTCTGCAGAACTCCAGCTGGTGCGGCGTCTACAGCCCGGGATCTCACGTGGAGGACCCGGGGGAAGAAGCTTCCACCGCCGGCCCGTGGCCATCTTCTACCGCGGGCGCGGTATGGACTTATCATCACCCCAGGAGGGGAGCTTCGACCGCCGGCCCTGCAGACTGCGGTGCTTCCGGCTGCGGCACGGCAGGTACTTTAAAACTTTGACCGCCGGCCTGCGGCCTACACCAGCCTGAAGCCGCGGTCTCTGGTTGGGAAGAGCCGACCCTGGACTCACCTTGACTTTGACTTTGTCCCTTACCATCTGGACGCCCGCAGCAACGGCTGTGGAGGGTGGTGGTCCCGACCACGGGGGAAAATGGAGGAGGACTGGCCAAGCTCTGTGCCTTCCACCACAGTGATGAATGCTGTGGTGGATGTTTGTGTAAAATTTTAATGTGGTTGTGTTCTTTATTATTGTACCGCTGCTGGCAACCCAAATACCACCGACCTTGGTTGTGTGGCAATTAAATTATTTCTATAATTTCTATAATTTAGTGCTGTTGAATATAATGTAGTTGAGTTTGTGTTGAGTTTGTGTTGAGTTGAGTGCCGTTGAGTGCAGTGTGGTTGAGGTGAGAGCGGTTGAGGTGAGAGCGGTTGACGTTATACTTGAGTTCACTACAGTTGTGTTGAGGTAAATGCAGCTGGGTTGAGATGAGTTTAGTGGAGTGGAGTTTATTGCATTTGAGTTGAGTTAGTACTGTTGAGTTTAATGGAGTTCAGTTGAATATAATGCATTTTACTTTAGTTTAGTATAGTGAAGCGGAGTTGAGTGCAGTTGTGTTGATGTCAGTGCAGCTTCTCTGAGTTGAGTTTAGTGCAGTTGGTGTAGTGCAGTTGAATTGGGTTAAGTGTAGTTTTGTAGTTGTTCGTGCAGTTGAGGAGATGAGTTTAGTGCAGCTGCGTTGCGTATGGTCCATCTGAGTTGAGTTAAGTGCAGGTGAGTTGATTTGTGTTTACAGCAGTTGAGTTGTGGTGAATTGTGTCGAGTTGCGTTGAGATCAGAGCAGTTGAGTTGATTTTAATTTAGTTTAGTGAATTTCGGTTTAGATTGGTTTAGATATGTTTTCTAACCTGTAGATCGTACCTATCACTCTGGGCTAATAGTCGTCAACATCTTCTAAACACACCATATGCTTCTTGGTTTGGGGTGAACATAACTGAACAAAATACACCCTACCCTAATTGCTGTCAGCTTGCACGCTGCCTTCCCTGACTTTTTAGGTTGTGAAGGTTTGGGCCCAATCCGATAACTTGTCATCGCATACATTTTTCTCCACAGGTACTGGTAGACTCCAAGATTTCTTATCTGCAAAATAAACTGTATATGACTGAGTTAATGTTTATTTCTGAATTCGTCATCAAATATTACTCACGCCAGTCTGTTTCTCCCACAGGAGGGCCAAGTGGATACGATAACGGAGGCTACGGTAAATATTATAGTTTAATATATTCTGCACTTAATCCACAAAGCACTGATGGACAGGTGACAGTCAATGTTAGAATACCGCAGAAGGCTAAAGGACCAGGGTTAATGTTCCATTTCGACGACCTGCCAGTGGTGACCGTCAGTGAGAGGAGCAGAATTCCCCCACAGTTGGCTTTACAAGGAGGGAAAAGGGCGTTAAAGAAGCAGGAATCCCAGAGATCAACACAATGTATGTTGTTGAATTAAGTTCAGTGCAGTTAAGTTGAATTTAGATGAGTCGTGCAGTTGAGATGAGTTGAGGTTCGTCTAATTGAGTTGAATATAATACAGTTGAGTTCATGCAGTTGAGTTGAGTAGGTTAGTGCAGTTGAGTTTCGTGCAGTCGTCCTGAGTTTCGAGCAGTTGAGCCGGTTTTCGTGCAGTTGAGCTGGGTTTAGTTCGGTTTAGTGCAGTTGTCGTTAGTTGAGTTGAATGTAGTTAAGGTGAGTTAAATTTAGCTTAGTGCAGTTGAGTTGAGTTCAGTGTAATTGGGTTGCGTTCAGTGCAGTTGTGGAGTTCAGTCACTGCGGTTGAGTGGAACGCGGTTGTGGAATGTAATTGCGTGGAACGGAGTTGAGTGCAGTTGTGATGAGTTTATTGCTGGAGTTCACTGCAGTTGAGTTTAGTGCTGTTGAGTTGATGTTAATGCTGTTGAGTTGAAAGGTTCAAAGGTTCAAAGGTTATTTATTGGTCACATACACCGTAGGTGTAGTGAAATGCTTGTTGCCAATGCAGCACATAAATAAAAAAATAAAAAAATACAGACATAACAATAATAAAGAGAATTAAACATAAATGGTGCATCTGAGTTGGGTTGTGTACAGGTGAGTTGATTTGTGTTTACTGCAGTTGAGTTGTGGTGAATTGTGTTGAGTTGCGTTGAGATGAGTGCAGTTGAGTTGATTTTTATTTAGTTTAGTGAATTTCAGTTTAGATTGGTTTAGATATGTTTTCTAACCTGTAGATCGAACCCATCACTCTGGGATAATACTGGTCAACATCTTCTGCGCTTTTTCTAAAACCACCATATGCTTCTTGGTTTGGGGTGAACATACCTGAACAAAATACATCCTAACCTAATTGCTGTAAGCTTGCACCCTGCCCTCCCTGACTTTGGGGTGTATTTTTATGTTGTGATGGTTTGGGCCCGATCCCATAACTTGTCATCGCATACCTTTTTCTCCACAGGTATTGGTAGACTCCAAGATTCCTTAGCTACAAAATAAACGGGATATGACGGAGTTAATGTTTATTTCTGAATTCGTCATCAAATATTACTCACGCCAGTCTGTTTCTCCAACAGGAGGGCCACGTGGATACAATAAGTACAGCGGCTACGGTAAATATAATGTAGTTTAATACATTCTTCACTTAATCCACAAAACAATGATGGACAGGTGACAGTCAATGTTAGAATACCGCAGAAGGCTAAAGGAACAGGGTTAATGTTCCATATCGACGAAATGCCGGTGGTGACCCCGTCAGTGAGAGGAGCAGAATACCCTCACGGTTGGCTTTACAAGGAGGGAAAAGGTAATGAATGAAGCAGGAACCCCATGGGATCAACACGGCAGATGTTGTCGAATTGAGTTCAGTGCAGTTAAGTTGAATTTAGATGAGTCGTGCAGTTGAGATGAGTTGAGTTTGGTCTAATTGAGTTGAGTATGATACAGTTGAGTTCATGCAGTTGAGTTGAGTAGGTTAGTGCAGTTGAGTTTCGTGCAGTCTTGAGTTTCGAGCAGTTGAGTTGGTTTTCCTGCAGTTGAGCTGGGTTTAGTGCAGTTTAGTTCGGTTTAGTGCAGTTGTTGTTAGTTTAGTCGAATGTAGTTAAGGTTAGTTAAGTTTAGCTTAGTGCAGTTTGGTTGAGTTTGGTGTAATTGGGTTCCGTTGAGTGCAGTTGTGCAGTTCAGTCACTGCGGTTGAGTGGAACGCGGGTGTGGAATGCCGTTGAGTGGAACGGAGTTGAGTGCAGTTGTGATGAGTTAATTGCTGGAGTTCACTGCAGTTGAGTTTAGTGCTGTTGAGTTGATGTTAATGCTGTTGAGTTGAAAGGTTCAAAGGTTATTTATAGGTCACATACACCATAGGTGTAGTGAAATGCTTGTTGCCAATGCAGCACATAAAGAAAAAAATACAGACATAACAATAATAAAGAGATTTAAACATAAAAAACATCTCCCCACAATGGTTCCCATTATAAGGGAAGGCACAATACCCAGTCCCCATCCCATGTCCACCCATTGTCCGGCCTATTGAGGCCCCACATTCGCCTTTATGGAGGCCCAATGCAGTTGAGTGCAGTTTAAGGCAGTTGTGTTGATATTAGTCTTGCATCCTGCCTTGACTTCCAGGTGTATTTTTAGGATGTGAAGGTTTGGGCCCGATCCGATAACTTGTCATCGCACACATTTTTCTCCACGGGTACTGGTAGCCTCCAGGATTCCTTAGCTACAAAATAAACTGTATACGACTGCTTTAATGTTTATTTCTGAATTTGTCATCAAATATTACTCACGGCAGTCTGTTTCTCCCACAGGAGGGTCAAGTGGATACGGTAAAGGAGGCTACGGTAAATATATTATAGTTTAATATAATCTCACTTTATCCACAAAACAATGATGGACAGGTGACAGTCAATGTTAGAATACCGCAGAAGGCTAAAGGACCAGGGTTAATGTTCCATGTCGACGACCTGCCAGTGGTGACCACGTCAGTGAGAGGAGCAGAATTCCCCCACAGTTGGCTTTACAAGGAGGGAAAAGGTAGTGAATGAAGCAGGAATCCCAGGGATCAACACAGCTGATGTTGTTGTGATGAGTTGAGCTTAGGTCAGTTGAGTTGAATTTAGCTGAGTTTAGTGCAGTTGAGTTAAGTCGAGTTGAGTTGGATTTATGTAGTTACGTTCACGCAGCTGAGTTGAGCTTAGCGCAGATGTGTTGAATGCAATTGGGTTGACTTTAGTGGAGTTGATTTGAGTAAAGAGAGTTGAGTTGAGTTCATGTTGAGTTTTTAGTGCAGTTGAGTAGCCTTGAGATTCGTGCAGTTGAGTTTAATACAGTTGAAGTAGTTGCAATTTAGTTGATTTGTTTATTGCAGTTGAGTGTAGTGCAGTTGAGTTGCAATGGTTTAAGTGCAGTTGAGTTGGGTTTAGTGCAGTTGATTTTAGTATGGTGCACTTGAGTCAACCTCAATGCAGTTGAGTGTAGTTTAAGGCAGTTGTGTTGAAGTGTTGATGTTAGTTTTGCATCCTGCCTTCCCTGACTTCCAGGTGTATTTTTAGGTTGTGAAGGTTTGGGCCCGATCTGATAACTTGTCATCGCATACATTTTTCTCCACAGGTACTGGCAGACTCCAAGATTCCTTAGCTACAAAATAAACTGTATACGACTGCTTTAATGCTTATTTCTGAATTTGTCATCAAATATTACTCACGGCAGTCTGTTTCTCCCACAGGAGGGTCAAGTGGATACGATAACGGAGGCTACGGTAAATATAGTTTAATATATTCTTCACTTAATCCACAAAACAATGATGGACAGGTGACAGTCAATGTTAGTATACCGCAGAAGGCTAAAGGACCAGGGTTAATGTTCCATGTCGACGACCTGCCGGTGGTGACCCCGTCAATGAGAGGAGCAGAATTCCCTCACAGTTGGCTTTACAAGGAAGGAAAAGGTAGTGAATGAAGCAGGAATCCCAGAGATCAACACAATGGAGGTTGTTGAGTTGAGTTCAGTGCAGTTAAGTTGAATTTAGATGAGTCGTGCAGTTGAGATGAGTTGAGGTTGGTCTAATTGAGTTGAATATAATACAGTTGAGTTCATGCAGTTGAGTTGAGTAGATTGGTGCAGTTGAATTTCGTGCAGTCGTCTTGAGTTTCGAGCAGTTGAGTTGGTTTTCGTGCAGTTGAGTTGGGTTTAGTGCAGTTTACTTCGATTTAGTGCAGTTGTTGTTAATTTAGTTGAATGTAGTTAAGGTGAGTTAAGTTTAGCTTAGTGCAGTTGAGTTGAGTTTGGTGTAATTGGGTTGCGTTGAGTGCAGTTGGGGAGTTCAGTCACTGCAGTTGAGTGGAACGCGGTTGTGTAATGTGATTGAGTGGAATGGAGTTGATTGCAGTTGTGATGAGTTTATTGCTGGAGTTCACTGCAGTTGAGTTTAGTGCTGTTGAGTTGATGTTAATGCTGTTGAGTTGAAAGGTTTAAAGGTTATTTATTGGTCACATACACCATAGGTGTAGTGAAATGCTTGTTGCCAATGCAGCACATTAAAAAGAAAATACAGACATAACAGTAATAAAGAGATTTAAACATAAAAAAACATCTCCCCACAATGGTTCCCATTATGAGGGAAGGCACAATGTCCAGTCCCCATCCCATGTCCACCCATAGTCGGGCCTACTGAGGCCTCCGCAGTCGCCTTAATGGAGGCCCGATGCAGTTGAGTGTAGTTTAAAGCAGTTGTGTTGAAGTGTTGATGTTAGTTTTGCATCCTGCCTTCCCTGACTTCCACGTGTATTTTTAGGTTGGTACACAAAAATGCTGGAGAAACTCAGCGGGTGCAGCAGCATCTATGGAGCGAAGGAAATAGGTAACGTTTCGGGGCGCAACCCTTCATACCTATTTCCTTCTCTCCATAGATGCTGCTGCACCCGCTGAGTTTCTCCAGCATTTTTGTGTATCTTCGATTTTCCAGCATCTGCAGTTCCTTCTTGAACAGTATTTTTAGGTTGTTAATGTTTGGGCCCGATCCGATAACTTGTCATCGCATACATTTTTATCCACAGGTACTGGTAGACTCCAAGATTCCTTAGCTACAAAATGAACTGTATACGGCTGCTTTAATATTTATTTCTGAATTCGTCATCAAATATTACTCACGCCAGTCTGTTTCTCCCACAGGAGGGTCAAGTGGATACAATAACGGAGGCTACGGTAAATATATTATAGTTTAATATATTCTTCACATAATCCACAAAACAATGATGGACAGGTGACAGTCAATGTTAGAATACCGCAGAAGGCTAAAGGACCAGGGTTAATGTTCCATGTCGACGACCTGCCAGAGGTGACTCCGTCAGTAAGAGGAGCAGAATTCCCTCACGGTTGGCTTTACAAGGAAGGAAAAAGTAGTGAATGAAGCAGGAATCCCAGGGATCAACACGATGGATGTTGTTGAATTGAGTTCAGTGCAGTTAAGTTGAATTTAGATGAGTCGTGCAGTTGAGATGAGTTGAGGTTGGTCTAATTGAGTTGAATATAATACAGTTGAATTCATGCAGTTGAGTTGAGTAGGTTAGTGCAGTTGAGTTGAGTAGGTTAGTGTAGTTGAGTTTCGTGCAGTCATCTTGAGTTTTGAGCAGTTGAGTTGGTTTTCGTGCCGTTGTCGTACAATATAACAATAATAAAGAGATTTAAACATAAAAAGCATCTCCCCACAATAGTTCCCATTATGAGGGAAGGCACACCGTCAAGTCGCCATCTCATATCCACCCATAGTCGGGCCTATTGAGGCCTCTGCAGTCGCCTTTACGGAGGCACGATGTTCCAAGCCTTTCTCGCCAGATTATGCTGCTCCGGCGTCGGGAGAAACCTCTCAGCAGCATGGGAAATCTGGAACGGCCACTTCCTCCCCGGAGACCGCAGCTTCCGAAGCTGGCAGGCCACGCTGGATGGAGCTCCACCACTGGTGATCTCGGCGAGAGATCCCAGGCTCCCGATGTTAAAATCAGCGCCGCCGCCTGCGGCTGACCGCTCCACAGACCCGCAGCTCCACGATGTTTCATCGGCGGTCTTCAGCTCACCTGAGTTCCAGCATGGCGACCCGATCAAGGCATCGTCCGTTCCGCGCCGTGATAGCGCTCCAGCGCTGTGCCGCCGCCGAAGCCGAGGTTCTGGCCGGTCCCCTGAGGAAACGCCGCTCCAGACCCGCTGGTAGGCCGCGAGGACGGGTCGAAGATGGTGCCCGGAGAAAAGCTGCCTCTCCGACCAGGTAGGGACCCTGAAAAGTAGTTTCCCCCCCCCCCCACCCACCCACCCACATAAAAAAGACTAGAACTCCAAAAACAAAACACTAAAAATTAAACAAAGAGTGAAAAAACGGACAGCTGCAGGCTGGGCAGCCATACCAAACAGGACGGCGCCCCATAGTTGATGTTAATACTGTTGAGTTGATGTTAATGCTGTTGAGCTGATGATAATGACGTGGAGATGATGATAATGACGTTGAGATGATGATAATGGTGTTGAGTTGATGTTAATGCTGTTGAGCTGATATTAATGCTGTTGAGTTTATGTTAATACTGTTGAGTTGAGTTTACTGCTGGTGAGTTTAGTGCTGTTGAGGAGGTTAGTGCAGTTAGGCTGAGTTCAGTGCAGTTGAGTTCAGTGTAGTCGAGTGCAGTAGAGTAGAATGTAGAGTAGTTTGGTTGTGTTTAATGATGTGGAGTCGAGTTTAGTGCAGCGGAGTTGTATGCAGTTGTGTTGAGTTTAATGCTGTTGAAGAGTTGAGTTCAGTGCATTTGAATTTGGTGCAGTTTAGTGTAGTTTAATTCAGTGGACGAGTTGAGTTTAGTGAAGGGGATTGTAGTGGATCTGAGTTGTGTTTAGTGCAGTTGTTTGAATTTCGTGCAATTGAGTATGGTGCACCTGGATTGAGCGGAGTTGAGTGTAGTTTTTTTGAAGTTAGCGCAGTTGAGTAGTTGGGTTGAGGGCTGTTAAGCTGTGTTGAGTTGAGTTGTGTTTCGTGCAGTTGAGATGAATGCAGTGGAGTGGGTGCAGCGCAGTTCAGTTGAATTGAGAATAATGCAGTTGATTTCAGTGAAGTTGAGTTGCAAGTAGTTGAGTCGAATACAGCTGTGTTGCGGTAAATGCAGTTATGTTCAGTGGTGTTAAATATTGGAGGAATTGTGTGTTGTGTTGAGGTTAATGCAGTTGAGGAGTTGAGTTTAGTGCAGATGCGTTGAGTTTAGTGCAGTTGAACTGAGTGCAGTTGATTTGCGTTTATTGCAGTTGGGTTGAGTTGAATGCAGATAAGTTGTGTTCAGGTAAATGCAGTTGAGTTGAGTGGAGTTGAGTTTTGTGCAGTTGATTTGTGTTGAGTTTAGTGCAGTTGGGTTTATTCCACTTGAGGTGAGTTTATTCCACTTGAGGCACTGGCAGCGCCTGTCGGCAGCGTGTCCGTCTTTTTTCAACTTTTTAAATTTTTTTAGTATGTTTAAAAGTGTGTTTTTAATGTTTCCTTGTGTGTTATGTGTGGGGGGTGGTGTGGGGGGGTAAGGGGGAAACCGTTTCGGCCGCCTCTTCCATGGAGAGGCCACTTTTTCAGGTCGCCTCCCCCGTGGCCTAACAGCATGGATCGGCGCCGACTTTCCCGGAGACGCGCCCGGAGCTTCAGCGGCGGGCACAGCGTGGACTCTCGGCGCGGAGCGGGTGAGACCTCGCTGGAGGGGAGCGCTCCGTTACGCTGGCCCGCGGCAGCCGGCAGCCTGAAGCCGTCGTCTGCAGAACTCCAGCTGGTGCGGCGTCTACAGCCCGGGATCTCACGTGGAGGACCCGGGGGAAGAAGCTTCCACCGCCGGCCCGCGGCCATCTTCTACCGCGGGCGCGGTATGGACTTATCATCACCCCAGGAGGGGAACTTCGACCGCCGGCCCTGCAGACTGCGGTGCTTCCGGCTGCGGCACGGCAGGTACTTTAAAACTTTGACCGCCGGCCTGAGGCCTACACCAGCCTGAAGCCGCGGTCTCTGGTTGGGAAGAGCCGATCCTGGACTCACCTTGACTTTGACTTTGTCCCTTACCATCTGGACGCCCGCAGCAACGGCTGTGGAGGGTGGTGGTCCCGACCACGGGGGAAAATGGAGGAGGACTGGACAAGCTCTGTGCCTTCCACCACAGTGATGAATGCTGTGGTGGATGTTTGTGTAAAATTTTAATGTGGTTGTATTCTTTATTATTGTACCGCTGCTGGCAACCCAAATACCACCAACCTTGGTTGTGTGGCAATTAAATTATTTCTATAATTTCTATAATTTAGTGCTGTTGAATATAATGTAGTTGAGTTTGTGTTGAGTTTGTGTTGAGTTGAGTGCCGTTGAGTGCAGTGTGGTTGAGGTGAGAGCGGTTGAGGTGAGAGCGGTTGACGTTATACTTGAGTTCACTACAGTTGTGTTGAGGTAAATGCAGCTGGGTTGAGATGAGTTTAGTGGAGTGGAGTGGAGTTTATTGCATTTGAGTTGAGTTAGTACTGTTGAGTTTAATGGAGTTCAGTTGAATATAATGCATTTTACTTTAGTTTAGTATAGTGAAGCGGAGTTGAGTGCAGTTGTGTTGATGTCAGTGCAGCTTCTCTGAGTTGAGTTTAGTGCAGTTGGTGTAGTGCAGTTGAATTGGGTTAAGTGTAGTTTTGTAGATGTTCGTGCAGTTGAGGAGATGAGTTTAGTGCAGCTGCGTTGCGTATGGTCCATCTGAGTTGAGTTAAGTGCAGCTGAGTTGATTTGTGTTTACAGCAGTTGAGTTGTGGTGAATTGTGTGGAGTTGCGTTGAGATCAGAGCAGTTGAGTTGATTTTAATTTAGTTTAGTGAATTTCGGTTTAGATTGGTTTAGATATGTTTTCTAACCTGTAGATCGTACCTATCACTCTGGGCTAATAGTCGTCAACATCTTCTAAACACACCATATGCTTCTTGGTTTGGGGTGAACATAACTGAACAAAATACACCCTACCCTAATTGCTGTCAGCTTGCACGCTGCCTTCCCTGACTTTGGGGTGTATTTTTAGGTTGTGAAGGTTTGGGCCCAATCCGATAACTTGTCATCGCATACATTTTTCTCCACAGGTACTGGTAGACTCCAAGATTCCTTATCTGCAAAATAAACTGTATATGACTGAGTTAATGTTTATTTCTGAATTCGTCATCAAATATTACTCACACCAGTCTGTTTCTCCCACAGGAGGGTCAAGTGGATACGATAACGGAGGCTACGGTAAATATTATAGTTTAATATATTCTGCACTTAATCCACAAAGCACTGATGGACAGGTGACAGTCAATGTTAGAATACTGCAGAAGGCTAAAGGACCAGGGTTAATGTTCCATGTCGACGACCTGCCAGTGGTGACCGTCAGTGAGAGGAGCAGAATTCCCCCACAGTTGGCTTTACAAGGAGGGAAAAGGGCATTAAAGAAGCAGGAATCCCAGAGATCAACACAATGTATTTTGTTGAATTAAGTTCAGTGCAGTTAAGTTGAATTTAGATGAGTCGTGCAGTTGAGATGAGTTGAGGTTCGTCTAATTGAGTTGAATATAATACAGTTGAGTTCATGCAGTTGAGTTGAGTAGGTTAGTGCAGTTGAGTTTAATACAGTTGAATTGGTTGCAATTTAGTTGATTGTTTATTGCAGTTGAGTGTACTGCAGTTGAGTTGCAATGGTTTAAATGCAGTTGAGTTGGGTTTAGTGCAGTTGATTTTAGTATGGTGCACTTGAGTCAAGCTCAATGCAGTTGAGTGTAGTTTAATGCAGTTGTGTTGATGTGCTGATGTGTTGATGTTAGCGCAGCTTCTCTGAGGAGATTAGTGCAGTTGAGTTGGGTTATGTGTGGTTTTGTTGATGTTCGTGCAGTTGAGGAGCTGAGTTTAGTGCAGCTGCGTTGCGTTTGGTGCAGTTGATTTAAGAGCAGGTGATTTTATTTCTGTTTACCGCAGTGAGTTGATGTGAATTGTGTTGAGTTGAGATTAGTGCAGTTGAGTTGATGTTAATTTAGTTTACTGAATTTCAGTTTAGAAAGGTTTAGTTAAGTTTACTAACCTGTAGCTCGTACCCACCACTCTGGGAATAATTCTGGTCCACCTCTTCTGCACTCTTTCGAAAACCACCATGACTTTCTCAGATTAGGTTGAACATAACTGAACACAATCCACCCAAACCAAATTGCTGTAAGGTTGCAACCCGCCTTGCCTGACTTTGGGGTGTATTTTTAGGTTGTGAAGGTTTGTGCACGATCCGATCAATTGTCATCACAATCGTTCTTTCTCCACAGGTACTGATAGACTCCAAGATTCCTTAGCTATGAAATAAACTGTATACGACTGAGTTAAAATGTCAATTTCTGAATTCTTGTCATGCAATATTATTCACGCTTGTCTGTTTCCCCCACAGGAGGGTCAAGTGCATCCGATAAGAACGAAGGCTACGGTAAATTTATTGTAGTTTAATATATTCTTTACTTAATCCACAAAACACTGATGGACAGGTGACAGCCAATTTTGGAATAACGCTGAAGGCTAAAGGACCAGAGTTAATATTTCATGTCGACGACCTGCCAGTGCAGACCCCGTCAGCGAATGGAGCAGAATTCCCTCACGGTTTGCTTTTCACGGAGGGAAATGGTAGTGAATGAAGCAGGAATCCCAAGGATCAACACGACGGATGTTGTTGAGTTGAGTTCAGTGCAGTTGAGTTGAATATAATGGCGTTGAGTTAATGCAGTTGAGTTGAGTAGGTTAGTGGGGTTGAGTTGTGTTGGGATTCGTGCAGGTGTGTTGGGTTTCATGCAGTTGTCGTTAGTTATGTTGAGTGTAGTGAAGGTGAGTTACGTTTAGCTTTGTGCAGTTGAGTTCAGTGCAATTGTGTTGTGAAGAGTGCAATTGAGGAGTTCAGTTACTGCGTTTGAGTGGAATGCTGTTGAGTGGAACGTAGTTGAGTGCAGTTGTGATGACTTTATTGCTGGAGTTCACTGCAGTTGAGTTTAGTGCTGTTGAGTTGATGTTAATGCTGGTGATGTTAATGTTGTTGAGCTAATGTCAATGCTCTTGAGTTGATGTTAATGCTGTTGAGGTTATGTTTGTGCTGTTGAGCTGAGTTTAGTGCAGTTCGGCTGAGTTCAAAGCAGTTGAGTTTGATGCAGTCGAGTGCATTTGAGTTGAGTTTAGAGCAGTTTAATCGAGTTAAATGATGTTGAGTCGAGTTTAATGCGGCAGAGTTGTCTGCAGTTGTGTTGAGTTTAATGCTGTTGCGGAGTTGAGTTCAGTGCATTTGAATTTGGTGCAGTTGTGTGTAGTTTATTTCAGTGAACGTGTTGAGTTTAGCGAAGGTGATTGTAGTGGAGCTGGGTTGTGTTTAGTGCAGCTGGTTGAAGTTCGTCCAATTGAGTTCAGTTGAGTATGGTGCACTTGGATTGAGCGGAGTTGAGTGTAGTTTTTTTGAAGTTAGCGCAGTTGAGGAGTTGAATTGAGGGCTGTTAAGCTGTGTTGAGTTGTGTTTTGTGCGGTAGAGATGAATATAGTGCAGTGGGGTGTAGTGCAGTTCAGTTGAATTGAGTATAATGCAGTTAATTTTAGTGAAGTTGAGTTGCAAGTAGTTGAGTTGAATACAGCTATGTTGCGGTAAATGCAGTTGGGTTCAGTGGTGTTAAATATCGTGCAGATAAGTTGAGTGTAGTTGAGGAATTATGTGTTGTGATGAGGTTAATGCAGTTGAGGAGTTGAGTTGAGTGCAGATACGTTGAGTTGAGTTCAGTTGAATTAAGTGCAGTTGAGTTGCGTTTAGTGCAGTTGGGTTGAGTTGAATGCAGATAAGTTGTGTTCCGGTAAATGCAGTTGAGTTGAGTGGAGTTGAGTTTCGTGCAGTTGATTTGTGTTGAGTTTAGTGCAGTTGGGTTTATTCCATTTGAGTTAAGTTTAGCGCTTTTGATGTAGTTCAGTTGATTATAATGGAGATGAGTTGAGTTTAGTTTAGTTTAGTTCTGTGGAGCGGAGTTGAGTGCAGTGCGGTTGAGTTGATTGCGGTTGACGTGGGTGCGGTTGATATAAGAATTGAGTTCAGCACAGTTGTGTTGAGGTAAATGCAGTTGAGTTGAGATGATTTTAGTGGAGTGGAGTGGGTACTGTTGAGTTTAATGTAGTTCAGTTGAATATAATGCATTTTACTTTAGTTTAGTATAGTGAAGCGGAGTTGAGTGCAGTTGTGTTGATGTCAGTGCAGCTTCTCTGAGTTGAGTTTAGTGCAGTTGGTTCAGTGCAGTTGAGTTGAGTAGGGTTAAGAGTGGTTTTGTGGATGTTCGTGCAGTTGAGGAGATGAGTTTAGTGCTGCTGCGTTGCGTATGGTGCATCTGAGTTGAGTTAAGTGCAGGTGAGTTGATTTGTGTTTACTGCAGTTGAGTTGTGGTGAATAGTGTTGAGTTGCATTGAGATGGGTGCAGTTGAGTTGATTTTAATTTAGTTTAGTGAATTTCGGTTTAGATTGGTTTAGATAATTTTTCTAACATGTAGATCGTACCCATCACTGGGATAATACAGGTCAACATCTTCTGCGCTCTTCCTAAAACCACCATATGCTTCTTGGTTTGGGGTGAACATAACTGAACAAAATACATCCTAACCTAATTGTTATAAGTTTGCAGCCTGCCTTCCCTGTCTTTGGGGTGTATTTTTAAGTTGTGAAGTTTTGGGCCCTATCCGATAACTTGTCATCGCATACTTTTTTCTCCACAAGTATTGGTAGACTCCAAGATTCCGTAGCTACAAAATAAACTGTATACGACTGAGTTCATGCTTATTTCTGAATTTGTCATCAAATATTACTCACGCCAGTCTGTTTCTCCCACAGGAGGGTCAAGTGGATACGATAACAGCGGAGGCTACGGTAAATATATTGTAATTTAATATATTCTTCACTTAATCCACAAAACAATGATGGACAGGTGATAGTCAATGTTGGAATACTGCAGAAGGCTAAAGGACAATGTTCCATGTCGACGACCTGCCAGTGGTGACCCCGTCACAATTCCCTCACAGTTGGCTTTACAAGAATAGAATAGAATAGTTTCTTTATTGTCATTGTAACATGAACCATGTACAACGAAATTGTAAAATGTCAGCCAGTCAGTGCACCATTCAAACATTGGTGCACTGACTGGCTGACATTTTACAATTTCGTTGTACATGGTTCATGTTACAATGACAAGGAGGGAAAAGGTAGTGAATGAAGCAGGAATCCCAGAGATCTACACTGCCGATGTTGTGATAAATTGAGTTTATGGCGGTTGCGTTGACTTTAGTTGAGTTTAGTGCAGTTAAGTTGAGTTTAGTCCAATTGAGTTGAGTTGAATTTAATGTCGTTATGTTCATGCAGTTGAGTTGGGTTTAGAGCAGTTGAGTTGAATGCAATTAGTTTGAGGTTAGTGCAGTTGACTTGAGTTTAGTGTAGTAGAGTTGAGTTTAGTGCAGTTCAGTTACGTTGAGATTAGTGCAGTTGAGTTTATTACAGTTGAGATAGTTGCTATTTAGTTGATTTGTATTTTGCAGTAGAGTTGGGTGTACTGCAGTTGTGTTGCGATGGTTTATGTGCAGTTGACGGGTTTAGTGCAGTTGATTTTAGTATGGTGCACTTGTGTCAAGTTCAAAGCGGTTGAGTGGAGTTTAATGCAGTTGTGTTGATGTTAGTGCAGTTTCTCTGAGTTGAGTTTAGTGCAGTTGCTTTAGTGCAGTTGAGTTGGGTTAAATGAGTTGTGTTGATGTTCGTGCAGTTGAGGAGATGAATTTAGTGCAGCTGCGTTACGTATGGTGCACCTGAGTTGAGTTCACTGCAGGTGAGTTTATTTCTGTTTACCGCAGTTGAGTTGATGTGAATTGTGTTGAGTTGAGATTCGTGCAGTTGAGTTGATATTAATTTAGTTTACTGAATTTCAGTTTAGAATGGTTTAGTTAAGTTTACTAACCTGTAGCTCGTACCCACCACTCTGGGAATAATTCTGGTCAATCTCTTCTGCACTCTTTCGAAAACCACCATATGCTTCTTAGATTAGGTTGAACATAACTGAACATAATACACCCAAACCAAATTGCTGTAAGGTTGTATCCCGCTTTGCCTGACTTTGGGGTGTATTTTTAGGTTGTGAAGGTTTGTGAACGATCCGATCAATTGTCATCAAAATCGTTCTTTCTCCACAGGTACTGATAGACTCCAAAATTCCTAAGCTACGATATAAACTGTACGCGAATGAGTTAAAATGTCAATTTCTGAATTCTTGTCATGCAATATTATTCACGCTTGTCTGTTTCCCCCACAGGAGGGTCAAGTACATCCGATAAGAACGAAGGCTACGGTAAATTTATTGTAGCTTAATATATTCTTTACTTAATCCACAAAACACTGATGGACAGGTGACAGACAATTTTGGAATAACGCTGAAGGCTAAAGGACCAGAGTTAATATTTCATGTCGACGACCTGCCAGTGCAGACCCCGTCAGCAAATGGAGCAGAATTCCCTCACGGTTTGCTTTTCACGGAGGGAAATGGTAGTGAATGAAGCAGGAATCCCAAGGATCAACACGACGGATGTTGTTGAGTTGAGTTCAGTGCAGTTGAGTTGAATATAATGGCGTTGAGTTAATGCAGTTGAGTTGAGTAGGTTAGTGGGGTTGAGTTGTGTTGGGATTCGTGCAGGTGTGTTGGGTTTCATGCAGTTGTCGTTAGTTATGTTGAGTGTAGTGAAGGTGAGTTACGTTTAGCTTTGTGCAGTTGAGTTCAGTGCAATTGTGTTGTGAAGAGTGCAATTGAGGAGTTCAGTTACTGCGTTTGAGTGGAATGCTGTTGAGTGGAACGTAGTTGAGTGCAGTTGTGATGACTTTATTGCTGGAGTTCACTGCAGTTGAGTTTAGTGCTGTTGAGTTGATGTTAATGCTGGTGATGTTAATGTTGTTGAGCTAATGTCAATGCTCTTGAGTTGATGTTAATGCTGTTGAGGTTATGTTTGTGCTGTTGAGCTGAGTTTAGTGCAGTTCGGCTGAGTTCAAAGCAGTTGAGTTTGATGCAGTCGAGTGCATTTGAGTTGAGTTTAGAGCAGTTTAATCGAGTTAAATGATGTTGAGTCGAGTTTAATGCGGCAGAGTTGTCTGCAGTTGTGTTGAGTTTAATGCTGTTGCGGAGTTGAGTTCAGTGCATTTGAATTTGGTGCAGTTGTGTGTAGTTTATTTCAGTGAACGTGTTGAGTTTAGCGAAGGTGATTGTAGTGGAGCTGGGTTGTGTTTAGTGCAGCTGGTTGAAGTTCGTCCAATTGAGTTCAGTTGAGTATGGTGCACTTGGATTGAGCGGAGTTGAGTGTAGTTTTTTTGAAGTTAGCGCAGTTGAGGAGTTGAATTGAGGGCTGTTAAGCTGTGTTGAGTTGTGTTTTGTGCGGTAGAGATGAATATAGTGCAGTGGGGTGTAGTGCAGTTCAGTTGAATTGAGTATAATGCAGTTAATTTTAGTGAAGTTGAGTTGCAAGTAGTTGAGTTGAATACAGCTATGTTGCGGTAAATGCAGTTGGGTTCAGTGGTGTTAAATATCGTGCAGATAAGTTGAGTGTAGTTGAGGAATTATGTGTTGTGATGAGGTTAATGCAGTTGAGGAGTTGAGTTGAGTGCAGATACGTTGAGTTGAGTTCAGTTGAATTAAGTGCAGTTGAGTTGCGTTTAGTGCAGTTGGGTTGAGTTGAATGCAGATAAGTTGTGTTCCGGTAAATGCAGTTGAGTTGAGTGGAGTTGAGTTTCGTGCAGTTGATTTGTGTTGAGTTTAGTGCAGTTGGGTTTATTCCATTTGAGTTAAGTTTAGCGCTTTTGATGTAGTTCAGTTGATTATAATGGAGATGAGTTGAGTTTAGTTTAGTTTAGTTCTGTGGAGCGGAGTTGAGTGCAGTGCGGTTGAGTTGATTGCGGTTGACGTGGGTGCGGTTGATATAAGAATTGAGTTCAGCACAGTTGTGTTGAGGTAAATGCAGTTGAGTTGAGATGATTTTAGTGGAGTGGAGTGGGTACTGTTGAGTTTAATGTAGTTCAGTTGAATATAATGCATTTTACTTTAGTTTAGTATAGTGAAGCGGAGTTGAGTGCAGTTGTGTTGATGTCAGTGCAGCTTCTCTGAGTTGAGTTTAGTGCAGTTGGTTCAGTGCAGTTGAGTTGAGTAGGGTTAAGAGTGGTTTTGTGGATGTTCGTGCAGTTGAGGAGATGAGTTTAGTGCTGCTGCGTTGCGTATGGTGCATCTGAGTTGAGTTAAGTGCAGGTGAGTTGATTTGTGTTTACTGCAGTTGAGTTGTGGTGAATAGTGTTGAGTTGCATTGAGATGGGTGCAGTTGAGTTGATTTTAATTTAGTTTAGTGAATTTCGGTTTAGATTGGTTTAGATAATTTTTCTAACATGTAGATCGTACCCATCACTGGGATAATACAGGTCAACATCTTCTGCGCTCTTCCTAAAACCACCATATGCTTCTTGGTTTGGGGTGAACATAACTGAACAAAATACATCCTAACCTAATTGTTATAAGTTTGCAGCCTGCCTTCCCTGTCTTTGGGGTGTATTTTTAAGTTGTGAAGTTTTGGGCCCTATCCGATAACTTGTCATCGCATACTTTTTTCTCCACAAGTATTGGTAGACTCCAAGATTCCGTAGCTACAAAATAAACTGTATACGACTGAGTTCATGCTTATTTCTGAATTTGTCATCAAATATTACTCACGCCAGTCTGTTTCTCCCACAGGAGGGTCAAGTGGATACGATAACAGCGGAGGCTACGGTAAATATATTGTAATTTAATATATTCTTCACTTAATCCACAAAACAATGATGGACAGGTGATAGTCAATGTTGGAATACCGCAGAAGGCTAAAGGACAATGTTCCATGTCGACGACCTGCCAGTGGTGACCCCGTCACAATTCCCTCACAGTTGGCTTTACAAGAATAGAATAGAATAGTTTCTTTATTGTCATTGTAACATGAACCATGTACAACGAAATTGTAAAATGTTTGAATGGTGCACTGACTGGCTGACATTTTACAATTTCGTTGTACATGGTTCATGTTACAATGACAAGGAGGGAAAAGGTAGTGAATGAAGCAGGAATCCCAGAGATCTACACTGCCGATGTTGTGATAAATTGAGTTTATGGCGGTTGCGTTGACTTTAGTTGAGTTTAGTGCAGTTAAGTTGAGTTTAGTCCAATTGAGTTGAGTTGAATTTAATGTCGTTATGTTCATGCAGTTGAGTTGGGTTTAGAGCAGTTGAGTTGAATGCAATTAGTTTGAGGTTAGTGCAGTTGACTTGAGTTTAGTGTAGTAGAGTTGAGTTTAGTGCAGTTCAGTTACGTTGAGATTAGTGCAGTTGAGTTTATTACAGTTGAGATAGTTGCTATTTAGTTGATTTGTATTTTGCAGTAGAGTTGGGTGTACTGCAGTTGTGTTGCGATGGTTTATGTGCAGTTGACGGGTTTAGTGCAGTTGATTTTAGTATGGTGCACTTGTGTCAAGTTCAAAGCGGTTGAGTGGAGTTTAATGCAGTTGTGTTGATGTTAGTGCAGTTTCTCTGAGTTGAGTTTAGTGCAGTTGCTTTAGTGCAGTTGAGTTGGGTTAAATGAGTTGTGTTGATGTTCGTGCAGTTGAGGAGATGAATTTAGTGCAGCTGCGTTACGTATGGTGCACCTGAGTTGAGTTCACTGCAGGTGAGTTTATTTCTGTTTACCGCAGTTGAGTTGATGTGAATTGTGTTGAGTTGAGATTAGTGCAGTTGAGTTGATATTAATTTAGTTTACTGAATTTCAGTTTAGAATGGTTTAGTTAAGTTTCCTAACCTGTAGCTCGTACCCACCAGACTGGGAATAATTCTGGTCAATCTCTTCTGCACTCTTTCGAAAACCACCATATGCTTCTTAGATTAGGTTGAACATAACTGAACATAATACACCCAAACCAAATTGCTGTAAGGTTGTATCCCGCTTTGCCTGACTTTGGGGTGTATTTTTAGGTTGTGAAGGTTTGTGCACGATCCGATCAATTGTCATCAAAATCGTTCTTTCTCCAAAATTCCTAAGCTACGAAATAAACTGTACATGACTGAGTTAAAATGTCAATTTCTGAATTCTTGTCATGCAATATTATTCACGTTTGTCTGTTTCCCCCACAGGAGGGTCAATTACATCCGATAAGAACGAAGGCTACGGTAAATTTATTGTAGCTTAATATATTCTTTACTTAATCCACAAAACACTGATGGACAGGTGACAGCCAATTTTGGAATAACGCTGAAGGCTAAAGGACCAGAGTTAATATTTCATGTCGACGACCTGCCAGTGCAGACCCCGTCAGCGAATGGAGCAGAATTCCCTCACGGTTTGCTTTTCACGGAGGGAAATGATAGTGAATGAAGCAGGAATCCCAAGGATCAACACGACGGATGTTCTTGAGTTGAGTTCAGTGCAGTTGAGTTCAATTTAGATGAGTTTAATGCATTTGAGATGAGTTGAGTTTAGTCCAATTGAGTTGAATATAATGGCGTTGAGTTAATGCAGTTGAGTTGAGTAGGTTAGTGGAGTTGAGTTGTGTTGGGTTTCGTGCAGGTGTGTTGGGTTTCATGCAGTTGTCGTTAGTTATGTTGAGTGTAGTGAAGGTGAGTTACGTTTAGCTTTGTGCAGTTGAGTTCAGTGCAATTGTGTTGTGATGAGTGCAATTGAGGAGTTCAGTTACTGCGTTTGAGTGGAATGCTGTTGAGTGGAACGTAGTTGAGTGCAGTTGTGATGACTTTATAGCTGGAGTTCACTGCAGTTGAGATTAGTGCTGTTGAGTTGATGTTAATGCTGGTGATGTTAATGTTGAGCTAATGTTAATGCTCTTGAGTTGATGTTAATGCTGTTGAGGTTATATTTGTGCTGTTGAGCTGTGTTTAGTGCAGTTCGGCTGAGTTCAAAGCAGTTGAGTTTGATGCAGTCGAGTGCATTTGAGTTGAGTTTAGAGCAGTTTAATCGAGTTAAATGATGTTGAGTCGAGTTTAATGCGGCAGAGTTGTCTGCAGTTGTGTTGAGTTTAATGCTGTTGCGGAGTTGAGTTCAGTGCATTTGAATTTGGTGCAGTTGTGTGTAGTTTATTTCAGTGAACGTGTTGAGTTTAGCGAAGGTGATTGTAGTGGAGCTGGGTTGTGTTTAGTGCAGCTGGTTGAAGTTCGTCCAATTGAGTTCAGTTGAGTATGGTGCACTTGGATTGAGCGGAGTTGAGTGTAGTTTTGTTGAAGTTAGCGCAGTTGAGGAGTTGAATTGAGAGCTGTTAAGCTGAGTTGAGCTTAGTGCAGCTGAGTTCAGTTGTGTTTTGTGCGGTAGAGATGAATATAGTGCAGTGGGGTGTAGTGCAGTTCAGTTGAATTGAGTATAATGCAGTTAATTTTAGTGAAGTTGAGTTGCAAGTAGTTGAGTTGAATACAGCTATGTTGCGGTAAATGCAGTTGGGTTCAGTAGTGTTAAATATCGTGCAGATAAGTTGAGTGTAGTTGAGGAATTATGTGTTGTGTTGAGGTTAATGCAGTTGAGGAGTTGAGTTGAGTGCAGATACGTTGAGTTGAGTTCAGTTGAATTAAGTGCAGTTTAGTTGCGTTTAGTGTAGTTGGGTTGAGTTGAATGCAGATAAGTTGTGTTGCGTGGAGTTGAGTTTCGTGCAGTTGATTTGTGTTGAGTTTAGTGCAGTTGGGTTTATTCCATTTGAGTTAAGTTTAGTGCTGTTGATGTAGTTCAGTTGATTATAATGGAGATGAGTTGAGTTTAGTTTAGTTAAGTTCTGTGGAGCGGAGTTGAGTGCAGTGCGGTTGAGTTGAGTGCGGTTGACGTGGGTGCGGTTGACGTGGGTGCGGTTGATATGAGAATTGAGTTCAGCACAGTTGTGTTGAGGTAAATGCAGTTGAGTTGAGATGGTTTTAGTGGAGTGGAGTGGGTTTTAGTGGAGTGGAGTGGGTACTGTTGAGTTTAATGTAGTTCAGTTGAATATAATGCATTTGACTTTAGTTTATTATAGTGAAGCGGAGTTGAGTGCAGTAGTGTTGATGTCAGTGCAGCTTCTCTGAGTTGAGTTTAGTGCAGTTGGTTCAGTGCAGTTGAGTTGAGTTAGGTTAAGTGTGGTTTTGTGGATGTTCGTGCAGTTGAGGAGATGAGTTTAGTGCTGCTGCGTTGCGTATGGTGCATCTGAGTTGAGTTAAGTGCAGGTGAGTTGATTTGTGTTTACTGCAGTTGAGTTGTGGTGAATAGTGTTGAGTTGCATTGAGATGAGTGCAGTTGAGTTGATTTTAATTTAGTTTAGTGAATTTCGGTTTAGATTGGTTTGGATAATTTTTCTAACATGTAGATTGTACCCATCACTGGGATAATACTGGTCAACATCTTCTGCGCTCTTTCTAAAACCACATATGCTTCTTGGTTTGGGGTGAACATAACTGAACAAAATACATCCTAACCTAATTGTTATAAGTTTGCAGCCTGGCTTCCCTGTCTTCGGGGTGTATTTTTAAGTTGTAAAGGTTTGGGCCCGATCCGATAACTTGTCATCGCATACTTTTTTCTTCACAAGTATTGGTAGACTCCAAGATTCCGTAGCTACAAAATAAACTGTATACGACTGAGTTCATGCTTATTTCTGAATTCGTCATCAAATATTACTCACGCCAGTCTGTTTCTCCCACAGGAGGGTCAAGTGGATCCGATAAGAGTGGAGGCTACGGTAAATATATTGTAATTTAATGTATTCTTCACTTAATCCACAAAACAATGATGGACAGGTGACAGTCAATGTTGGAATACCACAGAAGGCTAAAGGACAATGTTGCATGTCGACGACCTGCCCGTGGTGACCCCGTCAGTGAGAGGAGCAGAATTCTCTCACAGCTGGCTTTACAAGGAGGGAAAAGGTAGTGAATGAAGCAGGAATCCCAGAGATCTACACTGCCGATGTTGTGATAAGTTGAGTTTATGGCGGTTGCGTTGACTTTAGTTGAGTTTAGTGCAGTTAAGTTGAGATTAGTCCAATTGAGTTGAGTTGAATTTAATGTTGTTATGTTCATGCAGTTGAGTTGGGTTTAGAGCAATTGAGTTGAATGCAATTAGTTTGAGGTTAGTGCAGTTGACTTGAGTTTAGTGTAGTAGAGTTGAGTTTAGTGCAGTTCAGTTACGTTGAGATTAGTGCAGTTGAGTTTATTACAGTTGAGATAGTTGCTATTTAGTTGATTTGTATTTTGCAGTAGAGTTGGGTGTACTGCAGTTGTGTTGCGATGGTTTATGTGCAGTTGACGGGTTTAGTGCAGTTGATTTTAGTATGGTGCACTTGTGTCAAGTTCAAAGCGGTTGAGTGGAGTTTAATGCAGTTGTGTTGATGTTAGTGCAGTTTCTCTGAGTTGAGTTTAGTGCAGTTGCTTTAGTGCAGTTGAGTTGGGTTAAATGAGTTGTGTTGATGTTCGTGCAGTTGAGGAGATGAATTTAGTGCAGCTGCGTTACGTATGGTGCACCTGAGTTGAGTTCACTGCAGGTGAGTTTATTTCTGTTTACCGCAGTTGAGTTGATGTGAATTGTGTTGAGTTGAGATTAATGCAGTTGAGTTGATATTAATTTAGTTTACTGAATTTCAGTTTAGAATGGTTTAGTTAAGTTTACTAACCTGTAGCTCGTACCCACCAGTCTGGGAATAATTCTGGTCAATCTCTTCTGCACTCTTTCGAAAACCACCATATGCTTCTTAGATTAGGTTGAACATAACTGAACATAATCCACCCAAACCAAATTGCTGTAAGGTTGTATCCGCCTTGCCTGACTTTGGGGTGTATTTTTAGGTTGTGAAGGTTTGTGCACGATCCGATCAATTGTCATCAAAATCGTTCTTTCTCCACAGGTACTGATAGACTCCAAAATTCCTAAGCTACGAAATAAACTGTACACGACTGAGTTAAAATGTCAATTTCTGAATTCTTGTCATCCAATATTATTCACGCTTGTCTGTTTCCCCGACAGGAGGGTCAAGTGCATCCGATAAGAATGAAGGCTACGGTAAATTTATTGTAGATTAATATAATATATTCTTTACTTAATCCACAAAACACTGATGGACAGGTGACAGCCAATTTTGGAATAACGCTGAAGGCTAAAGGACCAGAATTAATATTTCATGTCGACGACCTGCCAGTGCGGACCCCGTCAGCGAATGGAGCAGAATTCCCTCACGGTTTGCTTTTCACGGAGGGAAATGGTAGTGAATGAAGCAGGAATCCCAAGGATCAACACGACGGATGTTGTTGAGTTGAGTTCAGTGCAGTTGAGTTGAATATAATGGCATTGAGTTAATGCAGTTGAGTTGAGTAGGTTAGTGGGGTTGAGTTGTGTTGGGATTCGTGCAGGTGTGTTGGGTTTCATGCAGTTGTCGTTAGTTATGTTGAGTGTAGTGAAGGTGAGTTACGTTTAGCTTTGTGCAGTTGAGTTCAGTGCAATTGTGTTGTGAAGAGTGCAATTGAGGAGTTCAGTTACTGCGTTTGAGTGGAATGCTGTTGAGTGGAACGTAGTTGAGTGCAGTTGTGATGACTTTATTGCTGGAGTTCACTGCAATTAAGTTTAGTGCTGTTGAGTTGATGTTAATGCTGGTGATGTTAATGTTGTTGAGCTAATGTCAATGCTCTTGAGTTGATGTTAATGCTGTTGAGGTTATGTTTGTGCTGTTGAGCTGAGTTTAGTGCAGTTCGGCTGAGTTCAAAGCAGTTGAGTTTGATGCAGTCGAGTGCATTTGAGTTGAGTTTAGAGCAGTTTAATCGAGTTAAATGATGTTGAGTCGAGTTTAATGCGGCAGAGTTGTCTGCAGTTGTGTTGAGTTTAATGCTGTTGTGGAGTTGAGTTCAGTGCATTTGAATTTGGTGCAGTTGTGTGTAGTTTATTTCAGTGAACGTGTTGAGTTTAGTGAAGGGGATTGTAGTGGAGCTGGGTTGTGTTTAGTGCAGCTGGTTGAAGTTCGTCCAATTGAGTTCAGTTGAGTATGGTGCACTTGGATTGAGCGGAGTTGAGTGTAGTTTTGTTGAATTTAGCGCAGTTGAGGAGTTGAATTGAGGGCTGTTAAGCTGTGTTGAGCTTAGTGCAGCTGAGTTGAGTTGTGTTTTGTGCGGTAGAGATGAATATAGTGCAGTGGGGTGTAGTGCAGTTCAGTTGAATTGAGTATAATGCAGTTAATTTTAGTGAAGTTGAGTTGCAAGTAGTTGAGTTGAATACAGCTATGTTGCGGTAAATGCAGTTAGGTTCAGTGGTGTTAAATATCGTGCAGATATGTTGAGTGTAGTTGAGGAATTATGTGTTGTGATGAGGTTAATGCAGTTGAGGAGTTGAGTTGAGTGCAGATACGTTGAGTTGAGTTCAGTTGAATTAAGTGCAGTTGAGTTGCGTTTAGTGCAGTTGGGTTGAGTTGAATGCAGATAAGTTGTGTTCCGGTAAATGCAGTTGAGTTGAGTGGAGTTGAGTTTCATGCGGTTGATTTGTGTTGAGTTTAGTGCAGTTGGGTTTATTCCATTTGAGTTAAGTTTAGTGCTGTTGATGTAGTTCAGTTGATTATAATGGAGATGAGTTGAGTTTAGTTTAGTTCTGTGGAGCGGAGTTGAGTGCAGTGCGGTTGAGTTCAGTGCGGTTGACGTGGGTGCGGTTGACGTGGGTGCGGTTGATATGAGAATTGAGTTCAGCACAGTTGTGTTGAGGTAAATGCAGTTGAGTTGAGATGCTTTTAGTGGAGTGGAGTGGGTACTGTTGAGTTTAATGTAGTTCAGTTGAATATAATGCATTTAACTTTAGTTTAGTATAGTGAAGCGGAGTTGAGTGCAGTTGTGTTGATGTCAGTGCAGCTTCTCTGAGTTGAGTTTAGTGCAGTTGGTTCAGTGCAGTTGAGTTGGGTTAAGTGTGGTTTTGTGGATGTTCGTGCAGTTGAGGAGATGAGTTTAGTGCTGCTGCGTTGCGTATGGTGCATCTGAGTTGAGTTAAGTTCAGGTGAGTTGATTTGTGTTTACTGCAGTTGAGTTGTGGTGAATAGTGTTGAGTTGCATTGAGATGAGTGCAGTTGAGTTGATTTTAATTTAGTTTAGTGAATTTCGGTTTAGATTGGTTTAGATAATTTTTCTAACATGTAGATCGTACCCATCACTGGGATAATACTGGTCAACATCTTCTGTGCTCCTTCTACAACCACCTTATGCTTCTTGGTTTGGGGTGAACATAACTGAACATAATACATCCTAACCTAATTGCTATAAGTTTGCAGCCTGCCTTCCCTGACTTCGGAGTGTATTTTTAAGTTGTGAAGGTTTGGGCCCGATCCGATAACTTGTCATCGCATACTTTTTTCTCCACAAGTATTGATAGACTCCAAGATTCCGTAGCTACAAAATAAACTGTATACGACTGAGTTCATACTTATTTCTGAATTCGTCATCAAATATTACTCACGCCAGTCTGTTTCTCCCACAGGAGGGTCAAGTGGATACGATAACAGCGGAGGCTACGGTAAATATACTGTAATTTAATATTTTCTTCACTTAATCCACAAAACAGTGATGGACAGGTGACAGTCAATGTTGGAATACCGCAGAAGGCTAAAGGACAATGTTCCATGTCGACGACCTGCCAGTGGTGACCCCGTCAGTGAGAGGAGCAGAATTCCCTCACAGTTGGCTTTACAAGGAGGGAAAAGGTAGTGAAGGAAGCAGGAATCCCAGAGACCTACACTGCCGATGTTGTGATAAGTTGGGGTTATGACGGTTGGGTGTACTGCAGTTGAGGTGCGATGGTTTATGTGCAGTTGGCGGGTTTAGAGCAGTTGATTTTAGTATGGTGCACTTGTGTCAAGTTCAAAGCGGTTGAGTGGAGTTTAATGCAGTTGTGTTGATGTTAGTGCAGTTTCTCTGAGTTGAGTTTAGTGCAGTTGCTTTAGTGCAGTTGAGTTGGGTTAAATGTATTGTGTTGATGTTCGTGCAGTTGAGGAGATGAATTTAGTGCAGCTGCATTACGTATGGTGCACCTGAGTTGAGTTCACTGCAGGTGAGTTTATTTCTGTTTACCGCAGTTGAGTTGATGTGAATTGTGTTGAGTTGAGATTAGTGCAGTTGAGTTGATATTAATTTAGTTTACTGAATTTCAGTTTAGAATGGTTTAGTTAAGTTTACTAAACTGTAGCTCGTACCCACCACTCTGGGAATAATTCTGGTCAATCTCTTCTGCACTCTTTCGAAAACCACCATATGCTTCTTAGATTAGGTTGAACATAACTGAACATAATACACCCACACCAAATTGCTGTAAGGTTGTATCCCGCCTTGCCTGACTTTGGGGTGTATTTTTAAGTTGTGAAGGTTTGTGCACGATCCGTTCCATTAATTGTCATCAAAACGTTCTTTCTCCACAGGTACTGATAGACTCCAAAATTCCCAAGCTACGAAATAAACTGTACACGACTGAGATAAAATGTCAATTTCTGAATTCATGTCCTGCAATATTATTCACGCTAGTCTGTTTCTCCCACAGGAGGGTCAAGTGGATCCGATAAGAACGAAGGCTACGGTAAATTTATTGATGTTTAATATTCTTTACTTCATCCACAAAACACTGATGGACAGGTGACAGCCGATGTTGGAATAACGTTGAAGGCTAAAGGACCAGAGTTAATATTTCATGTGGATGACCTGCCAGTGCGGTCCCCATCAGCGAATGGAGCAGAATTCACTCACGGTTTGCTTTTCACGGAGAGGAAAGGGTAGTGAATGAAGGAGGAATCCCAGGGATCAACACGACGGATGTTGTTGAGTTGAGTTCAGTGCAGTTGAGTTGAATTTAGATGAGTTTAATGCATTTGAGATGAGTTGAGTTTAGTCCAATTGAGTTGAATATAATGGAGTTGAGTTAGTGCAGATGAGTTGTGTTGAATTTCGTGCAGTTGTGTTGGGTTTCGTGCAATTAAGTTGAGTTCAGTGCATTTGAATTTGGTGCAGTTGTGTGTAGTTTATTTCAGTGGACTTGAGTTGAGCTTAGTGAAGGTGATTGTAGTGGAGCTGGGTTGTGTTTAGTGCAGTTGGTTGAAGTTTGTGCAATTGAGTTCAGTTGAGTATGGTGCTCTTGGATTGAGCGGAGTTGAGTGTAGTTGTGTTGAGGTTAGCGCAGTTGAGGAGTTGAGTTTAGTGCAGCTGAGTTGAGTTGTGTTTCATGCGGTTGAGTATAGTTTAGTTGAGTTCAGTGAAGTTGAGTTGAATGTAGTTGAGTGGTGTACAGTTGTGTTGATGTGAATGTATTTGTGTTCAGTGGTGTTAAATTTAGTGCAGTTGAGTTGAGTGTAGTTGAGGAATTGAGTGTTGTGATGAGGTTAATGCAGTTGAGGAGGTCAGTTTAGTGCAGATGCGTTGAGTTTAGTGCAGTTTTATTAAGTGCAGTTGAGTTGAGTTTACTGCAGCTGGGTTGAGTTGAATTCAGGTAAGTTGTGTTCAGGTATTGCAGTTGAGTGGAGTTGAGTTTCGTGCAGTTGATTTGTGTTGAGTTTAGTGCAGTTGGGTTTATTCTATTTGAGTTTAGTGTTGTTAAGTTTAATGTAGTCCAGATAAATATAATGCAGTTGAGTTTAGCTTAGTTATCGGAGTGAAGTTGAGTGCAGTTGTGGAGTTGAGTTCAGTGTGATTAAGTTGAATACAGTTGAGTTTAGTGTAGTTGAGTTGGGTACAGTTGTGCTGTGGTAAATGCAGTTGAATTTAGTGGTCTTAAATTTCGTGCAGTTAAGTTGAGTGCAGTTGAGGAATTGAGTTTAGTTGTGATGAGGTTAATGCAGATGAGTTGGGTTTAGTGCAGTTGGGTTGAGTTGAATGCAGATAAGTTGAATTTAGTTGTGTTGAGGTGAGTTGAGTTTATTCTATTTGAGTTGATTTGAGATAAGTGTTGAGTTTAATGTTATTCAATCGGATACAAGTTGTTGAATACATGTGAGTTTAGTTTAGTTATTGGAGCGGAGTTGAGTCCAGTTGTGTTGAGTTTAATGCAGTTGTGGAGTTGAGTAGTGTTGTTGAGTTAAGTGTAGTTGAGGTGAGTACAGTTGAGTTTAGTGTAGTTGAGTTCAGTTGAGTTTCGTGCAGTTTTGTGTGGTTGTGTTTAGTGCAGTTGGGTTTATTCCATTTGAGTTTAGTGCTGTTGAGTTTAATGTAGTTCAGTTAAATATAATGCATTTGAGTTTAGTTTAGCTTAGTTATTGGAACAGAGTTGAGTGCAGATGTGGAGTTGAGTTTAGTGCAGATGTGCGGAGGTGAATTGAGCTCAGTTGAGTTTATTGCAGTTGAGTTGAATTCATTGGAGTTGAGATGATTGAAGTTGAGTTGGGTTTAGAGCAGTTGATTTTAGTATGGTGCACTTGAGTTAAGTTCAATGCCGTTGAGTGCAGTTGAGTGCAATTGTGTTGAGATTAGTGCAGTTGAGTTGTGTTAAGTGTAGTTTTGTTGATGTTAGTGCAGTTGAGGAGTTGAGTTTAGTGCAGCTGCGTTGCGTTTGCTGCAGCAGCATTGTGTTTGGTGCAGCTTAGTTGAGTTAAGTGCAGGTGAATTGAATTGTGTTTTAGGTGAGGAGAATCGTGTCGAGTTGAGATTAGTGCAGAGTTGTTGATATTAATTGAGTTTAGCGCATTTCAGTTTAGAATGGTTTAGTTAGGTTTTCTAACCTGTAGCTCGTACGCACTACTCTAAGAATAATTCTGGTCAACGTCTTAGAAACATAGAAACATAGAAAATTAGTGCAGGATGAGGTCATTCGGCCCTTCGAGCCAGCACCGCTATTCATTGTGATCATGGCTGATCATCCCCTATCAATAACCCGTGCCTGCCTTCTCCCCATATCCCTTGATTCCACTCGCTCTTAGAGCTCTATCTAACTCTCTCTTAAATCCATCCAGCGACTTGGCCTCCACTGCTCTCTGTGACAGGGAATTCCATAAATTCACAACTCCCTGGGTGAAAAGGTTTTTTCCCACCTCAGTCTTAAATGACCTCCCCTTTATTCTAAGACTGTGGCCCCTGGTTCTGGACTCGCCCAACATTGGGACCATTTTTCCTGCCTCTAGCTTGTCCAGTCCTTTTATAATTTTATATGTTTCTATAAGACCCCCCCCCCCCCCCCTCATTCTTCTAAACTCCAGTGAATACAAGCCTAGTCTTCAATCTTTCCTCGAATGATCCCAGGGATCAATCTCGTGAACCTACGCTGCACTGCCTCAATCACAAGGATGTCCTTCCTCAAATTAGGAGACCAACACTGTACACAATACTCCAGATGTGGTCTCACCAGAGCCCTATACAAATGCAGAAGAACCTCATTACGCCTATATTAAAATCTTCTGCACTCTTTCTAAAATAACCATACCCTTCTTGGATTAGGGTGAACATAACTGAACACAATACAACCTAATCTAATTGCTGCAAAGTTGCATCCTGCAGTCCCTGACTTCGGGGTGTATTTTTAGGTTGTGAAGAATGGGCTCGATCCGATAACTCGTCAACAAATACTTTCTCTCTTCACAGGTACTGGTAGACTCCAATATTTCTTGGGTACAAAATAATATGTATGTTGAGTTCATTGCAGTTGAGTTGATTTGAGTATAGTTCAATTTAGTTGAGTTGAATTGAATGCAGTTCAGTTTATGCTGTCGAGTTGAGTGGTTTAGTGCTTTTGAGTTGATTTTACAGCAGTTGAGATGAGTTGAATACATTTGGGTTGAGGTTAGTGGAGCCTAGTTGAGTTCAGTGCAGTTGAGTTTAGTGTAGTTGAAATGAATTAAGTTTAGAGCAGTTGAATTGAGTGCAGTTGAGTTGAGTTCAATTGGGTTGAATGCAGGTAAGTTGAATTGAGTTATGTTCAGTTGTGTTGAGGTAAATGCACTTGAGATGAATGCTGTTGATTTGTGTCGAGTTGAGTTTAGTGCAGTTGGGTTTATTGCATTTGAGTTGAATTGAGTGTAGTGCTATTGTGTTTAATGTGGTTCAGTTGAATATAACGCAGTTGAGTTTAGTTTAGTGGAGCCGAGTTTAGTGCTGTGTTTTGTGGAGATGTGATTAGAGTAGTAGAGATGAGTGTATTTGAGTCAGGTTTAGTGCAGTTGATTTGATATTAGTGCAGTTGATTTGAGATTAGTGCAGTTGAGTTTAATGTTGTCGAGTTAGGTACAATTTACTTGACTTGATTATTGCAGTTGAGTTAAGTGTGCTGCAGTTGACTTGCGATGATTTAAGTGCAGTTAAGTTGGGTTTAGTGCAGTTGATTTCCATATTGTGCACTTCAGTCAATGCAATTCAGCGCAGTTGTATTGATAGTGCAGTTTCTCTGAGTTTAGTGCAGTTGAGTTGGGTTAAGTGCAGGTGAGTTGATTTGTGTTCACTGCAGTTGACTTGAGGTGAATTGAGTTGTTGAATTGAGATTAGTGCAGTTGAGTTGATTTTAATTTGATTTAAGTAATTTCAGTTTAGATTGGTTTAGATAAGTTCACTAACCAGCTGCTCGTACCCACAACTCTGGGAATAATTCTGGTCAACGTCTTCTGCACTCTTCCTAAGATCGCCACATCCTTCTTGGTTTAGGGTGAACATAACTGAACACAATACACCCTAACCTAATTGCTGTAAGGTTGCATCCTGCTGTCCCTGATTTCACGGTGTATTTTTAGGTTTTGAAGGTTTGGGCCCGATCCGATAATTTGTCATTAAATTTTTTCTTTCTCCACAGGCACTGGTAGACCCCAAGAGTCCTTTGCTACAAATTAATCTGTATACGACTGAGTTGAAATGTTCATTTCTGAATTCATGTCATTAAATATTATTCACACCATTTTGTTTCTCCTACAGGAGGGTCAAGTGGATACGATGAGAGCGGAGGCTCAGGTACATTTATTGTCCTTTAATATATTCTTCACTTAATCCACAAAGCCCTGATGGTCAGGTGATAGTCAATGTTGGAATAACGCAGAAGACTAAAGGACCACGGTTAATGTTCCATGTCGACGACCTGCCAGTGCAGACCCCGTCAGTGAGAGGAGCAGAATTCCCCCAGGGTTGTCTTTTCAAGTAGGGAAAGGGTAGTGAACGAAGCAGGAATCCCAGGGATCAACACGGCTGATGTTGTTGAGTTGAGTTGAGTTCAGTGCAGTAGAGCTGAATTTAGCTGAGTTTAGTGCAGTTGAGTTTTTGTCCAATTGGGTTGAGTTGTGTTTGGGTTCATGCAGGTGAGTTGAGTTTAGTGCAGTTTCGTTGAGTTGAATGCAATTGTGTTGAGGTTAGTGCAGTTGAATTCAGTTCAGTGCAGTTGAGTTGGGTAAAGTGAGTTGAGTTCATACAGTTGAGTTGAATTCAATTGGCTTGAGATTAGTGCAGTTTAGTTCAGTGCAGTTAAAATGAGTTGAGTTTAGTGCAATTGAGCTGAGTGTATTTAAGTTGGATTTAGTGCAGTTGAGTTGATTTAAGTTTCGTGCCGTTGAGTTGATTTTAGCGTTGTTGTTAGTTGAGTTGAGACTAGTGATGGTGAGTTAAGTTGGGCTTTGTGCAGTTTAGTTGAGTTCAGAGTAACTGGGTTGCTCTGAGTGCAGTTGTGCAGTTATTGAATGCAGTTATTAAAAATAACTGTGCATAGTTTTCTGAAGGTGGAATCTCATGTAGATGGGGTGGTAAAGAAAGCTTTTGATGTGCTAACCTTTATAAATCAGAGCATTGAGTATAGAAGTTGGGAAGTAATGTTAAAATTGTACAAGGCATTGGTGAGACCAATTCTGGAGTATGGTGTACAATTTTGGTCGCCCAATTATAGGAAGGATGTCAACAAAATAGAGAGAGTACAGAGGAGATTTACTAGAATGTTGCCTGGGTTTCAGCAACTAAGTTACAGAGAAAGGTTGAATAAGTTAGGTCTTTATTCTTTGGAGCGCAGAAACTTAAGGGGGGAATTGATAGAGGTCTTTAAAATGATGAGAGGGATAGACAGAGTTGACGTGCATAAGCTTTTCCTATTGAGAGTAGGGAAGTTTCAAACAAGAGAACATTACTTCAGAATTAAGGGACAGAAGTTTAGGGGTAACATGAGGGGGAATTTCTTTACTCCGAGTGGTAGCTGTGTGGAATGAGCTTCCAGTGGAAGTGGAGGAGGCAGGTTCGATTTTATCATTTAAAAATAAATTGGATAGGTATTTGGACGGGAAAGGGATGGAGGGTTATGGTCTGAGCGCAGGTAGATGGGACTAGGGGAATATAAGTGTTCGGCACGGACTTGTGGGGCCGAGGGCCTGTTTCCGTGCAGTAATTGTTATATGGTTATATGGTGTTGACGTTAGTGCAGACTAGGAGTTGAGTTACTGCAGTTGAGTTACTGCAGTTGAGTTACTGCAGTTGAGTTACTGCAGTTGAGTTACTGCAGTTGGGTTACTGCAGTTAGGTTGAGTTGACTTCAGTGCAGTTGATTTTGGCGCAGTTGCGTGCAGTTGACTAGAGTGCAGTTGAGTTTTTTGTGCAGTTCAGTTGAGTTTAATGATGTTGAGTTTAGTGCAGCGCAGTTGTATGCAGTTGTGGTCAGTTTAAAGTAGTTGAGTGCTTATGTGCTGTGCATTTGAATTTGCTGACGTTGAGTGCAGTTTAGTTCAGTGGACGTGGTGAGAAGAGTTTAGTGAAAGTGAGTTAGTGCATTTGAGTTGTGTGGGGTTTAGTGCTGATGGGTGGTGTGCAATTTAGTTGAATTCTGTTGTGTTGAGGAGTTTACTTTAGTGCAGTGAAGTTGAGTTTAGTACAATGGTGTTGAGTTGCGTTTAGGCATTTGCGTTGAGTTGAGTTGTGGGCAATTGCATCGAGTTGAGTGGTGTTGTGTTGAGGTTAGTGCAGTTGAGGAGCTGAGTTTAGTGTGGTTGAGTTTAGTACAGTTGAAGTGACTTGAGTTTAGTACAGGTGAGTTGAGTTTGATGCAGTTGTGTTGAGTTTAATGCAGTTGTGTTCAATTTAGTGCGGTTGAGGTGTTTAGTGCTGTTGAGTTGAGTGCGATGAGTTGAGTTTAGTGCGGTTCAGTTGGGCTTAATGCAGTGGAGTTGTTTGCAGTTGTGTTGAGTTTTGTGCAGTTGACGTGTTGAGTTTAGTGCAGTTGAGTTGCCTTTAGTGCAGTTGAGTTGCCTTTAGTGCAGTTGAGTGGCGTTCAGTGCTGTTGAGTTGAGGTTAATAGATTTGAGTCGAGTGCGGTTGAGCAGACTTGTTTACTGCAGTTGAGTTGAGTGCACATGAGCTGAGTTGAGTGCAGTTGAGTTGAAATTAGGGCAAGTTCGCTGAGTTGTGTTTAGTGCAGTTGGGTTTAGTGCAGTTGTTTACAGTTGAGTTGGGTTATGTGTGTTGGGTTTAGTGAATTTGAGTTGAGTTTAATGCAGTTGTGTTGAGATTAGTGCAGATTTGCAGAGTTGAGTTTCGTGCAGTTTGGTTTAGTGCAGTTGATTTGTGTTGATGTTAGTGCAGTTGAGTAGATGAGCTTAGTGGGGTTGCGCTGTATTTAGTGCAGGTGAGTTGAGGTGAGTTTAGTGCAGGTGAGTTGAGGTGAGTTTAGTGCCGTTTAGTTGAGGTAAGAATGCAGTAATCTCTGCAATCTAGTGCAGAGATTATTGCATTTGAGTTGATTTTAACTTAGTTTAGTGAATTTCAGTTTAGTTTAGTTTAGTAACGTGCAACTAGTACCCACTACTCTAGGAATTCTGGTCAACCTCTAATGCATTATTTTTAAAACCACCATATTCTTTTCCTATTAGGGTGAACATAACTGAACACAATACACCATAACCAAATTGTTGTAAGGCTGCATCATGACTTCACTGACTTCGGAGTGGATTTGGGAAAGTTTTGGCCCACTCTGATAACATCATCACAACTTACTTTCTCCACAGATGCTGGTTGACTCCAAGATTAATTTGCTACAGATGTAACTGTATACGACTGAGCTAATATGATCATTTCTGAATTCATTCCATCAAATTATTTACACCAGCCTGTTTCTCCCACAGGAGGGTCAAGTGTATCATATAACACCGGCAGCTACGGTAAATTGATTGTGATTCAATATATTTTTCACCTATTCCACAAAGCACTGATGGACAGTTGACAGTCAGTATTGGAATAACGCAGAAGGTTAATGAACCAGGGTTAATGTTTCATGTCGGCGACCTGCCAGTAGAAACCCCGTCAGCGAGAGGAGCAGAATTCACTCACGGATGGGTGTTCAAGGAGGGAGGGTGTAATGAATGAAGCAGAAATCCTAGGATTAAGCACTGTCTTTTAAGGGTGAGAGGGCCCTAGAGTGGAGGTGCCTCTAAGCAGGAATTGTATCCCTTTACATCGGGGACCTTGGGTGGCGGGTACTAAACCGAGGAGTCCCATGCAATCTGTTTCTAACGCGTTTCACAGCGTCGCCAGCAACCTGCCACTTTTGCCGGCTGGATGAGTCTGTGCTCCACGTATATATGGAGTGTGTGGTTTTACAGCCTCTGTACCAATATCTAAAGGGGCTGCTCCTTGCCTTCTGGCTGCAATTCACACCCACCATTCTCATCTTTGGATACCCTGAGCGTAGGGGACTGGGTAGGGGTGAACATGTCCTGGTTGGTTTGCTCCTAAGCCTGGCCAAGCAGGTCATCGCGAGTCACGGCGCCAGGCGGAAGAGAGCTCCACCCGAGCCGACTGCCTGACCCTTGTCCGAAGTTACATCCGCGCCCGGTGGTACCAGGGAGGGACAACCCAGGCACGCGCTCTCTGGGGGTGTTCGCCGACCGCTGGATGCCGCGGGGATAGGAATGCACCTTTAAGGATGCGGAAATAGTTATTTAAAAATATTTCCTTTATTTGTATTACGGTGGCGGGTTTGTTTGTATTGTTTTGTTTGTTCATATCATTGTAAATAGTTGATTTAATTTATTTTTGATTAACATAAAAGGAGCACTGCACTTCACTGGGCTGAGTTGTGTTGAGCACAGTTGAGTTGAGTTAAGTCTGGTTTGATTTACAATGGTTTAGTTCAGTATGCTTAGTTTAGTGCAGTGCAGTACAGTTTTGTGCAGTTGAGTTTTGTGCAGTTGAGTTTACTTTAATTGAGCATAGTTTAGTTTGTTGCATGTAAGTTTCGATGATTTTAGTGCAGTTCCGCTTAGATAGGTTCAGTTTGGTTGAGCTTAGTTTGGTTTGGTAATCTGTAGCTTGTACTCAAGAATCTAGGAATCATTCTGGCAAACAAGCACTGTCCCGAACATCCACATCCTTGTATTACGGTGACCATACTGAACACAATACACAATAACCAAATTGCTGTGAGATTGCATCATGACTTCCCTGACAACGGGATGTATATTTGCGTTGTGAGGGTATGGGGACCATCTGAGATCACGCGGTCTAGACTTTTAGCCCCGTCAAACGATGCGAGTTTACTCAGGAGCTCTCCCGAGTTTTAAAAAAAATCAAATTCGTGGTACTTCATTTTTTTTACTCTTGGACATTTTTCACAGTGTTGAAAAAACTTCCCGAGTACCTGCCACTTTACGAGCCGCTACGTGATACCCACGAGCTCCGACGTACCAGCTACGTACATTCTACATACTTACCATGAGTTTGATTTTTTTTTTAAACTCGAGAGAACTCTTGGGTAAACTCGCATCTTGGGACAGGGGCTTTATTCGCTCTCCACAGATGCGTTGACCTGCTCGGCGTTTGATCTTCTCTGTTTGTTTATTCGATAAACTAACCAGATCCTGCCATTTTCGTTGTTCAAAGTTGAGTCCTATAGTACAAAGCTGGTTAAAACAATAGCAAATGGCCGTATCAGGTCAGGGCCTCATTGAGGAACTCATGAGTGGTCATTCTCGAAGATTCCATAGCTAATAAATAAACTTTATCCGACTGAGTTAACATTTTCATTTCTGAATTAATTCAGGCAAACATTATTTACGCCTGTTTGTTTCTCCCATAGGATACTAATCAACGTCTGGACATGATAACTATGCTGACTACGGTAAATTTATTCTGCTTCAATATATTCTTCACTGGTTTTCCCAAGGACAGATGACAGTCAAGTTTGGAAGAACGCAGAAAGCCCGAGGTCCAGGGTTAATGTTTCCTGTCGACGACCTGCCAGTAGAAACCCCGTCAGTTAGAGGAGCATAATTCCCTAACCATTGGCCGTTCAATGAGGGAATGGGTAGTGAATGAACATAATAATAATAATAATAATAATAATATATTTTATTGTCATTGCACATAAGCGTAACGAGATTTGGTATGCAGCTTCCATCAGATGTCATAACTTAAATAACTAATACAATTTAGATTTAGATACCCCGAGAACATGGTTTGTAAAAAGAACATTACAACAGTAAAATAGTCAAAACTGTTCAAACAGACTAAAGTGCAGATGTGTCTGTGCGACGTGACCATCCGAGGGAGACAGTCCATGGGGGTTGGGGGGCACTCAGCAGTGCCGGTTCAGAGCCGCTATAGCTCTGGGAATGAAGCTGTTCCTGAGTCTGGAGGTTCGGGCGTAGAAGGCCTTGTAACGTCTGCCGGAGGGAAGTAGTTCGAACAGTCCATTTCAAGGGTGTGAGGAGTCTTTATGGATGCTGACGGCCTTCCTGAGGCACGTGTGTGGTAGATGCCCTCCAAGGCTGGTAGCGGTGTCCTAGTAACCTTCTGCGCTCTGTGGACGACGCGCTGAAGAGCTCTCCTCTCCACCTCCATGCAGCTGAGATACCACACAGATATGCCATACGTTAATATGCTCTCTGTGGTGCAGCGGTAGAACGTTGTCAGCAGCTGTTGGGCAGACCAGTCTTTTTTTAATGTTCTCAGGAAGAACAATCGTTGCTGTGCCTTCTTGACCAGCGCAGCGGTGTTGGTGGACCATGTGAGGTCCTCTGAAATGTGAGTGCCCAGAAACTTAAAGCTGGACACTCTCTCCACACTCTACACACTTAGATTCAACACTGCGTATATTGAATTGAGTTTGGTCGACTTTTATTTTAGTTTATTGCTGTTCAGATTAGTGCAGCTGAGTTGAGTGCAGGCCATTCCTTATCTCCAGAGATGCTGCCTGTCTCGCTGAGTTACTGCAGCATTTTGTGTCAATAATTCTATGTTATCTCAGTTTCGCATCGATTCCCTTCACAATAGGGCAAATTGTATAAGCAAATTAATCTACAAAACGGCACGTCTTTGGAGTGTGTCGGGAATCCGGAACACCCGGAGAAAATCCACGCAGGTCATGGGGAGTTCATACAAACTCCGTACAGAATAATCTGTTCACACCTCGGTGCACGGTTCCGCAGCGGGAGTTTTGCTGTCTTTCAACGCCAGAGACCCCGGTTCGATCTTGACCACGGATGCTGTGTGCACGGAGTTTGTGCGGTTATCCCCGTGACCCACATGGGTTTCCCCCGGATTCCTCCCACATCCCAACAACCTACGGATTTGAATGCTAATTGGCTTTGTAGAATTGTAAGTTGTCCCCAGTACATTGTCCCCAGGCTGAATTATCCCAGCGGGACAGGCAGCATCTCTGGAGAGAAAGAATGGGTGACATTTCGAATTTGAGACTCTTCTTCAGACTAGCTGTCCCCAGTGTGTGTAGGATGGTGTTAGTCTGTAGCGTGATCGCTAGTTGGATCTTACTCCGTGGGCTGAAGAGCCTGTTTTAGGAGTACAATTAGGCCATTCAGCCCATCAAGTTTATTCCGTCATTCAATCATGGCTGATCTATCTTTCCCTCTCAACCACATTCTCCTGCCTTCTCCCCATAACTACAGCCACCTCTATCTATCTCAGCCTTAAAATATATCCATTGACTTGGACCCCACACCCTTCGATGGCAATGTATTGCACATATTCACCACCCTTAGACTAAATACATTCCTCCTCATCGCCTTCCTCGAGGAACCACGTCGACTCTCCCACTAGTGGAAACATCCTCTCCACATTCACTCCATCCAGTTGTTTCACTATTCGGTAAGTTGCAATGAGGTCCCCTCTCATCTTAATTCAAGCGAGTACCAACCACCTTGAAATGCTCATCATATGTCAACCCGAACATCCCTGGGATCATTCTCGCAAACCTCATCTCTAGCGCCAGCACATCCTTCCTCAGATATGGGCCCCCAAATTGCTCACAACTTTCAAAATGCAGTCTTAGCAGTGCCTCATTGATCCTCCGCATTACATCCATATTTTTGTCTACTAGTCTTCTTGTCTCAAAATAATTGCTAGCAGTGCGTTTGCCTTTATTTGTATCATTACCAAATTGAATTAAATTGCATTGAATTGAATTTAAATGAAATGAAATGATTTGAAACAAAATGAAATATACAGCTTGGAAAAAGACCGTCCCTCCCACCGAGTTATGTCGACCATCGATCACCCATTCACACTAGTTCTACGTTATCCCACGTTCCCATCCAGGATTTGAGTATAGGAGCAGGGAGGTTGTACAGGATCTTGGTGAGACCACACCTGGAGTATTGCGTACAGTTTTGGTCTCCTAATCTGAGAAAAGACATTCTTGCCATAGAGGGAGTAATGAGAAGGTTCACCAGACTGATTCCTGGGATGTCAGGACTTTCATATGAAGAAAGACTGGATAGACTCGGCTTGTACTCGCTAGAATTTAGAAGATTGAGGGGGGATCTTATAGAAACTTACAAAATTCTTAAGGGGTTGGACAGGCTAGATGCAGGAAGATTGTTCCCGATGTTGGGGAAGTCCAGAACAAGGGGTCACAATTTAAGGATAAGGGGGAAATCTTTTAGGACCGAGATGAGAAAAACATTTTTCACACAGAGGGTGGTGAATCTCTGGAATTCACCACAGAAGGTAGTTGAGGCCAGTTCATTGGCTATATTTAAGAGGGAGTTAGATGTGGCCCTTGCAGCTAAAGGGATCAGGGGGTATGGAGAGAAGGCAGGTACAGGATACTGAGTTGGATGATCAGCCATGATCATATTGAATAGCGGTGCAGGCTCGAAGGGCCGAATTGCCTACTCCTGCAGCTATTTTCTATGTTTCTATGTTTCTACTCTCTGCACGCTTGTGGCAATATACAAATGCTCGTTAACTTAAAACTGCATATCTTTGGTGTTATTCATGCTATTCGGCAGTGGAATCTTTTGTCTTTTATGGAGCTCGTTGAAATCAACAGCGTGTGAATCAGATTGTTCCAACGTAGAACATAGAAACATAGAAAATAGGTGCAGGAGGAGGCCATTCGGCCCTTTGAGCCAGCATCGCCATTCATTGTGATCATGGCTGATCGTCCCCCATCAATAACCCGTGCCTGCCTTCTCCCCATATCCCTTGACTCCACTAGCCCCTGGAGCTCTATCTAACTCTCTCTTAAATCCATCCAGTGATTTGGTCTCCACTACCCTCTGTGGCAGGGAATTCCATAAATTCACAACTCTCTGGGTGAAAAAGTTATTTCTCACCTCAGCCTTAAATGACCTCCCCTTTATTCTAAGACTGTGTGGCCCCTGGTTCTGGACTCGCCCAACATTGCGAACATTTTTCCTGCATCTAGCTTGTCCAGTCCTTTTATAATTTTATATGTTTCTATAAGATCACCCCTCATCCTTCGAAACTCCAGTGAATACAAGCCTAGTCTTTTCAATCTTTCCTCATATGACAGTCCCGCCATCCCAGGGATCAATCTCGTGAACCTACTCTGCACTGCCTCAATCACAAGGATGTCCTTCCTCAAATTAGGAGACCAAAACTGTACACAATACACCAGATGTGGTCTCACCCGAGCCCTATACATCTGAGCGTCTGTTGTTGTGAGGCACTGTTCCATGTTTTACGCTGTATAGGGCAGTCTGACAGTGCCGAACATGATGCCAGGTTAAACTAATCAGCACTGAATGCACATCCATATCGCTCAATTCCATAGATCTCTATGTGCCTATCTAAAAGACTGAAAAACCACTGTCGGATTTGCCCCCACCACCACACCGGGCAGCGGGTGCTAGGCACACACCACCCTCTGTGTAAAAAAACGTACCCCGCACAACTATTGTAAACTTTCCCCTCTCTCACGGCCAGTCTATACTCTGCGTGGATTTCCCCCCCCCAGAACTTCCAGTTTCCTTCCACACTCCAAAGGCATACAAATGTGGCTAATTTGCTGGGTAAAATTGTGAATTGTCCCGAGTGTGTGTAAGATAGTGTTTTTTCGCGGAGATCATTAGTCGGCCGGGACTCGATGGGCCGAAGTGTCTGTTTCCGTCCTGTATCTCTATACTATACTAAACTAAAGTAAAATAAAGTAAACAAAACTAGACTATATGCATTTCCCCTCTGAACATAACAGTCGAGACTCTACCATATATATGCCTCTTAAAGCCCTGTCCCACGGTGCGGGTTCATTCCAAGAGCTCTCCCGAGTTTAAAAAAAATCAAACTCGTGGTAAGCACGGAGAATTAACGTAGCGGGTACGTCGGAACTCGGGGACGTCTCTTAGCGCTAACGACAAGTACTCGGGAAGACTCGCTAACAGCAGGTAAGCATGGGAAGACTCGTGAAGATTTTTCAACATGTTGAAAAATGTCCACGAGAGCCCCGAGTACCGACGAGTGGCCATTACTGTAAATCTCAGAGTTCGAATTGAGGCAAACTCGGGAGAACTCTTGGAATGAACTCGTACCGTGGGACATCGATCAACTGACGTTTAAATGTAAAAACTTTGTTTTGCAGGCGAACTGTGCTCTCGGACTGAACGCTCTACAAACGACGTTGCTGCCGTCGCTTAGCATCGACTTCATGATCCCATTTATTGTTAATTCTCTCTGTCATTTGAAAAGACTGCTTTAAACACAATCATCCTCGCAAAAATAAAATCTCATATCAATAAAATTTGGGTGCCTGGTTTATTTCAAAGGGAATGGATGCTGGTAAAACAGCATGTCGGGGTGTTAAGGGTTATGGGGAGAAGGTAAGAGAATGGGGTTGGGACAGTGTGATGCATCGGCTATGAATGAATGGTGGTGTAGACTTGATGGGATCATTCTGTTCCTATCACTTCTGATCACAGCGTGTTTTTTGCATGCATTTCACAGGTGCCCCCCCCCCCACCAATATCCCTTCCATTGACTCCATTCATACATCACGCTGCCTCGGCAAAGCCAGCAGCATAATCAGGGACCCTGGTCTCTCCCTCTTTTCCCTCTCCCATCAGGCAAAAGGTGTAGTAGTGTAAAAACACACACCTCCAGATTCAGGGGCAGCTTATTCCCAGCTGTTGTCAGGCTTCATTGGTGCCATCTACTTCATTGGTGCCCTGAGATATCTTTGATTGGACTTGACTGGCTTTATGTTGCACTAAACATTATTCCTTTATCATGTGCTGTAAATTATTATGCCCTAAAAATGGCTCGATTACAATCATGTAATGTCTTCCTGCTGACTGGATCAATCAATCAATCAATCAATCAACCTTTATTGTCATCTTGCAAAGCAACAATTGTACAGTGCAAAATGAGAAGACGTTTCCCAGGGAATACCGGAGCATCGCACATAAATCTTAAACATTTCACACATAATAACAGTAAAAACAATCCAGTCCCTGATGAAACAGTATAAATAGTTAAAAGCAGGTCAAACAGCAACATTAAAATACAGTAAAAACAGTCATTAAAATGTCCAGGGCAACTGATTTGAGTGGCCAGTGCCAGAGTTATTAAATTGTCAGTGCAAAGCAGCAGAATCAGGTGGAGTGACTGTTTAGCAGCCTCACAGCCTGTGGCAGGAAGCTGTTTAGCAGTCAGGTAGTCCGGGCTTTGATGCTACGGTATCTCTTGCCTGATGGCAGGAGATCCAGGTGTGTGTGGAGGGGGTGCAGTTTGTCCTTAGCTATTCTCAGAGCTTTTTTCAGAAAGCGGCTCTGGAACAGTTCTTGTACCGAGGGTAGGGAGACGCCAATGATCCTTTCTGCTCCTCTCACTACCCTCTGCAGAGCCTTCCTGTCTGAGCAGTTACAGTTGGAGTACCACGTGTTTATGCAGTACGTGAGTACAGGCTCCACTGTGCCCCTGTAAAAAGTCCTGAGGATGTTGGTGGGGAGTGAGGCCTGTTTGAGTTTCCTCAAGTAGTGCAATCGCTGAGGGGCCCGTTTGACAATCCCAGTGTTGTTCCTGGACCAGGTGAGACTGTCTGTAATTTGGACTCCGAGGAACTGCACGTAACAACAGTTTTTCACTGTACATCAGTATACGTGACAATAAATTTTACTTCAGAGTCACGTGAGTGATTCCGTGAAGAAGGCCGTCAGCCCGCATGCGCGTCATTACGTCTGGCGCATTGCGCAATGGCTGACTTTAAGTTTAAACCTACAGGTCAGTTTAAAACTTAATTTCTAGGGTTTGTGTTTTGTGTTGCAGGAAGCTCCTTGCAGAGCTTGCCTGCTGGATTTGGGGCAAAGTCGGATGGGCCGCGGGGAAACCGGTTATGGACCGTGAGGAATCCCAGTCCGGACCGCGGAAGAACGCAGGTAGCCGGCGGCCGTCGGGTTCGTTTCCTTAGTCGCTGACAAGGAGGTCAGCGACACCCAGGAGGGGACTACGAGTGGTGGTTTCCCCAAGAAAGGGGGTAGACCAAGGAAAGTTGATCTCGCTACCCCAGTCGCTGACAAGGAGGTCAGCGACACTCCCGAAGGGAATCCCGGTCATGACCTCGGGAACTCCACACCTGGAGTATTGCGTACAGTTTTGGTATCCTAATCTGAGGAAAGACATTCTTGCCATAGTGGGAGTACAGAGACGATTCACCAGACTGCTTGCTGGGATGGCAGGACTTTCGTATGAAGAAAGACTGGATAGACTCGGCTTGTACCTTGCTAGAATTTAGAAGATTGAGGGGGGATCTTATAGAAACTTACAAAATTCTTAAGGGGTTGGACAGGCTAGATGCAGGAAGATTGTTCCCGATGTTGGGGAAGTCCAAAACAAGGGGTCACAGTTTAAGGATAAGGGGGATATCTTTTAGGACCGAGATGAGAAGAACATTTTTCACACAGAGAGTGGTGAATCTGTGGAATTTGCTGCCATAGAAGGTAGTTGATGCCAGTTCATTGGCTATATTTAAGAGGGAGTTAGATGTGGCCCTTGTGGCTAAGGGGATCAGAAGATATGCAGAGAAGGCAGGTATGGGATACTGAGTTGGATGATCAGCCATGATCATATTGAATGGCGGTGCAGGCTCGAAGGGCCGAATGGCCTACTCCTGCACCTATTTTCTATGTTTCTATGTTTCTATGTACCAAGGTACAGTTTAAAGCTTTGTTCAGCATGCTATCCAAGCAGATCAGATCCAGTCAAATTTAAGGACAATAGGTGGAGAGAAGGAGAATATACTGTGTGCAGAATATAGTTCGTATGTTCATACGTTATAGGAGCGGAATTAGGCCATTCGATCCATCCAGTCTACTCTGCCATTCAATCGTAGCTGATCTGCCTTTTTCTCTCAACCCCTTACGCTTGGCTTCTCCCCCATAACCCCTGATACCTGTACTAATCAATTAATCAACTAATCAAGCACTTCTTAGCATTGAAACATATTCGTTCCAGAGACAAAGTCCAATGTCTGCAATGGGGTAGAGGTGAATTGAAGAGAACGCCAGGCTAATGGATGGACTAAAGATAAAATCCAATGTCCTCACTGAGCTACACGTGTATCGGACACTACCCTAGCTTATGGACGGGTCGTTCAGAAGTATGAAAACAGGCTGGAAGAAGCTGTTCCTGAGTCTAGTGGTGCGCGTGTACCATCTCTGTACCATTCTCGCAAAGGGAGCAGGGAAAGAAAGAAAGAGCGGGGTGAGTGAGTGAAGTCTTGGCAGATTCAGTATAATGTGGATAAATGTGAGGTTATCCACTTTGGTGGCAAAAACAGGAAAGTAGACTATTATCTGAATGGTGGCCGATTAGGAAAAGGGGAGATGCAACGAGACCTGGGTGTCATGGTACACCCGTCATTAAAGGTAGGCATGCAGGTGCAGCAGGCAGTGAAGAAAGCGAATGGTAGCATTCATAGCAAAAGGTTTTGAGTATAGGAGCAGGGAGGTTCTATTGCAGTTGTACAGGGTCTTGGTGAGACCACACCTGGAGTATTGCGTACAGTTTTGGTCTCCTAATCTGAGGATATACATTCTTGCCATAGAGGGAGTACAGAGAAGGTTAACCAGACTGATTCCTGGGATGTCAGGACTTTCATATGAAGAAAGACTGGATAGACTCGGCTTTTACTCGATAGAATTTAGAAGATTGAGGGGGGATCGTATAGAAACTTACAAAATTCTTAAGGGGTTGGACAGGCTAGATGCAGGAAGATGTTCCCGATGTTGGGGAAGTCCAGAACAAGGGGTCACAGTTTAAAGATAAGGGGGACGTCTTTTAGGACCGAGATGAGAAGAACATTTTTCACACAGAGTGGTGAATCTGTGGAATTCGCTCCCACAGAAGGTAGTTGAGACCAGTTCATTGGCTATATTTAAGAAGGAGTTAGATGTGGCCCTTGTGGCTAAGGGGATCAGGGGGTATGGAGAGAAGGCAGGTACAGGATACTGAGTTAGATGATCAGCCATGATCATTTTGAATGGCGGTGCAGGCTCGAAGGGCCGAATGGCCTACTCCTGCACCTATTGTCTATGTTTCTATGCTCCTCCTGCTCCACCTTCCTACACTGTGAGCTTGAACGCTTTAATCTCTGCCAAACGTTTTCTCGTCATGCCATATTCAGCATTTTACAGTACTTCATCACTTACTTGATCAAGGACTGGGCAATTGCTGTTAATCAGATAAGTTGACCTTTGCAGTCGGTGACCTGCTTCACCAGGTATTGCTTGGAATATGTTCTCAGGCTAATATTCAAATCTGGTGGTTGCAAAGGACTGTTGTGGAAGGAAACCAGGGCAAGGCTGTTACTTATTCCTGTGCAATTTAGAACGTAGCACGCTTGAGAAGCGGCAGATAGGATAGGTTTATAGGTAGGATAATTTATGGGTGGAGGTTAGTGCAGGGGCTCCCAATCTTTTTTAGCTCATGGCCCCCTTGGGATCTTTAAAATTTTCTGTGCCCCCCCCCCCCTGACATTATTAGCGGAAAAATGGATATGGATTTTATGGATTTTTATGGATAATACCTTCCATAAAAATATCCGTGTCTATTAGTTGAACATATATTCTCTTTTATTCTATTCCACAAACATCAAAAATATTTCAACTACATAGATTTAAATTTATTAGAACTGAAATTTAGGAGGCTACAGGGTGGTAGCTCTGTGACCCCCTTCATTGAACCTGTGGCCCCCTAAATCCCAAATTTTTTCTTTGGCTCCCCTGAAATTTGCCATGATGGCCCCAGGTTGGGAGTCACTGGGTTAGTGCACGAGGTGATCGCTGATCGACGTGGGCTATGTGGGCTGAAGGGACTGTTTCCACGCGCATCTATAAATACAATTTTAATAAAGACAATACTGATACGGTCAAAATAGTGAGGTGAGACTTGTCCTTGTTCCTGGTGTGTGGGGAGGTCGATGGTCGGCGTGGACTCGCTGTGCCCAAGAGCCTATTTCGGCGTAACTCTGAACTAAAGTAAACTTTACAATTGCTTATGACTCCGAAAAACTATTTAATAATTGTAGTGTACCTTTGCTGTACTAACCTGCGCTCTTTGTAAAAACTCTTCTCAATCGCTGTGTTTAGTTCAGTTTATTGTTCTGTGTACCGAGGTACAGTGATAACATTTTGTTAAGGGCCTGTCCCACCAGCATGCGTCTCCATGCGGCAAGCGCGACCTAACGTGGTCGCTTGAGCCGTACAGCCTCGCGGGGCCGGTCCCACTTCGATCGCCGGAGCCGTATGGAGTTGTGCGGAGCTGGTCCCGACATTGCGCGGGGCTCCGAAAAACTGACCGTGTTCAAAAATTCCGCGTTAGTGTAAGATAATACCTGTAAAGTCCGATCAAAAAGTCCAGGAGTCTCAAATCAAATAGTTAATAGCTCAGGACTGCTGCCTAGCTTTTGGGAGAATGGATCAGTTGCCTGATAGCAGCTGAGAAGAAACCGTTCATGATTCTGGATGTGTGCGTTCTCACACATCTACACCCTTTGCCCCAAACATAGACACGAAATGCTGGGTCTGAAGAACGGTTTCGGCCCGAAACGTCGGAGTCTGAAGAAGGGTTTCGGCCCGAAACGTCGCCTATTTCCTTCGCTCCATAGATGCTGCTGCACCCGCTGAGTTTCCCCAGCAATTTTGTGCACGCTGGAGAAACTCAGCGGGATAGGCAACATCTCTGGTTATAAGGAATGGGTGACAACTTGGGTCGAGAGACTTATTCAGCCTCTTCTCCAGAGATACTGCCTGTCCCGCTGCGTTAATCCAGCATTATGTGTGTGTCTATCTTCGGTGTAAAACAGCATCTGCATTTCCTTGCTACACGAAATCTTTCGCCCGATGGGAGAGGGGAGAAGAGGGAGTGTGCGGCGTTAGAGTGCTGCTTGATTATGTTGTTGGCCTTGCTGAGGCAGTGTGGGGTGTAAATGGGATCAGTGGAAGGTTGGTTGGTTTCTGTGATGGTCTGCACTGCGTCTACAATTCATATAACCATGTAAAAATTACAGCACGGAAACTGGCCATCTCGGCCCTTCTAGTCCGCGCCGAACACTTATTCTGCCCTAGTCCCATCTACCTGCACTCAGACCATAACCCTCCATTCCTTTCCCGTCCATATACCTATCCAATTTATTTTTAAATGATAAAATCGAACCTGCCTCCACCACTTCCACTTGCGGTATTGGATGAAGCTGTTCCCAAACCAAGCTGTGATGCACACCGATAACATGGTTCCTAAGGCAATCAATGTTACCATACTGAAGTAATAGCCCCCTATTAAATGGAAACACTGCAGCAGATCCCATCGGCACCAGTTCATGAGTCCTGATGGGATAATTGAAGATGGCAAATGAAATAAGGGGCATACTGTCCTCAGATGGTTATCTCAAGTAGAAAAAAAAACACAATGTTCAGCCAATATTTCCGCAGACTCCCTCGTTTGCCAAGCTCGAGGCACTAACGTGGCATGTCAGCACAGCCAAGTGCAAAGCAATCATGAAGGCATGTGTCACATACGTAGGAGTCATAGAGTAATACAATGTGAAAATAGGCCCTCAACCCAACTTGCCCACACCGACCAACATGTCCCATCTATATTAGTCCCACCTCCCACCAGGCCCATAAACCTCTAAACCTGTCCTGTCCTGTCTATGTAACAGACCAATTGTTTCTTAAACGTTGCCTGGATAGGCTGATTGGCTATCAGGAGGAATTGGATATTTTTTCAGATTGTTTTCACGAGAACGTAGGAAGTTGTGGAGTGACCTCGGAGAAGTATACTAATTTAGGAGAAGTATAGTCAGTCAGAACCTATTTCTCAGAATGGATATTTCAAGAACGATTGGCATAGTTTAAAGGTTTAATTTTGATGAATTTAGTTCAGAGATACTGCGCAGAAACAGTGCCTTCGGCTCCCATGTCCGTGGCGACCAGCAAACCCTTACAGCGGCACTTCATACACACACACGGGACATTCGACTATTTCGCCAAGCGAATTAGCCTACAAAAAGCCGGAAGACAAAAAAGGCGGAAAGCTCCAGGACCCGACAATGTTTCCCCCTCGACTATTATGCTCTGTGCCAAACAGCTGCCACCGGTCTGTACGGACATTTCCAACCAGTCCCTGCAAACATGTACTGTCCCTGCCTGCTTCAAAGTCTCCACTATTGGCCCTGTACCCAAAAAGGCAAGGATTATTTGTCTTATGGACTACTGGCCTGTTGCACTGACCTCTGTAGTCATGAAGACAAAAAAATGGCTTGTGCTGGCCAAGTTGAAAAATATCACGATCTTATGGAGTTTGCATATCGAGCCAATAGATTTTTGGATGATGCAGTCAACCTGGGCCTGCAATTCATCCTACAGCACCTAGACCACCAGGGGACCTATGCGAGGATCCTGTTTGTTGATTTTAGCTCTGCATTCAACACCATTGTGCCAAGGCTACTAAACTCCAAACTTTCCGAGTTGACTGTGCGTGAACCCCTCTGTCGGTGGATCACCAGCTTCCTGACAGACTGGAAGCCGCATGTGAGGCTGGGAAATCACATCTCGGACCCGAAAACGCTCAGCATAGCAGCACCGCAAGGCGCTTCCCTCTCCTCTACTCTCTCTACACCAACGACTGCACCTCCACAGACACCTCTGTCAAGCTTCTCAAGTTTGCGGATGACACAACCCTGATTGGACTGATTCAGAATGGGGAGGAATCTGCCTGCAGACAGGAAGTGTCACAGCTGGCATCCTGGTGCCATCGCAACAACCTGGAGCTCAATGCTCTTAAGACAGTGGAATTGATTGTAGACTTTAGGAGAGCTCCCCCTCCCCTTACCCTACTCCCCATCAACAACACCACAGTCACATCTGTGGAGTTTTTTAATTTCCTGGGAACCATCATCTCCAAGGACCTTAAGTGGGGGCTACCATCGACCCCACAGTCAAAAAGGCACAACAGAGGATGCACTTCCTACGGCAGCTGAGGAAGCACAATCTGCCACAGGCAATGATGGTCCAATTCTACACGGCCATCGTAGAGTCTCTTCTCACCTTCTCCATCATGGTCTGGTTTGGCACGACACCTGGAGGCTGCAGCGAATCGTCCGATCAGCTGAGAAGGTTATTGGCTGCAACCTTCCCTCCATTGATGAACTATACACTGCAAGGGCCAGGAAGCGAGCGGGCAAGATCATCTCTGACCCCTCTCACGCTGGCCACATACTCTTTGAATCACTTCCCTCTGGAAGGCGACTCAAAGCTGCACTCAGCCAGACATTAAAACAGTTTTTATCTACGAGTAGTTGCTCTATTCAACAGCCAAAAATCTGTCGCCTCCCTTTGATCTGGTATTTTGTTGGTTCGCAGGCTTGATCAATGGTGTTTTATCATTAATGTTTTATTATTATTAATGTTTAATGTTTTCTGAGTCATTCGTAACTATCACTGTATGTCATGTTGTTACTTGTGGGCGGAGCACCAAAGCACATTCATTGTATTTGAATACTTGGGCAATAAACTTAATTACTTAGTAACTTAAATTGTGTGTAGTTCTAGTTTGGGGGGCAACTGGGGCTCCTGGAGTAAACCCACGCAGCAACGAGGAAAAACTACAAACTATAAGCATGCAGGTACAGCATGCAGTGAAGAAAGCGAATGGCATGTTGGCTTTTATAACAAGAGGAATCGAATATAGGAGCAAATAGGTCCTTCTGCAGTTGTACAGAGACCTAGTGAGACCACACCTGAAGTATTGTATGCAGTTTTGGTCCACTAATTTGAGGAAGGACATTCTTGCTATTGAGGGAGTGCAGAGTAGGTTTACAAGGTTAATTCCCGGGATGGCGGGACTGTCATATGCTGAGAGAATGGAGCGGCTGGGCTTGTACACTCTGGAGTTTGAAGGATGAGACGGGATCTCACTGAAATATATAAGATTATTAAGGGTTTGGACACGCTAGAAGCAGGACACATGATCCCGATGTTGGGGGAGTCCAGAACCAGGGGCCACAGTTGAAGAATAAGGTGTAAGCCATTTAGAACGGAGATGAGGAAACACTTTTTCTCACAGAGAGTGGTGAGTCTGTGCAATTCTCTGCCGCAGAGGGCAGTGGAGGCGTGTTATCTGAATGCTTTCAAGAGAGAGCTAGATAGGGCTCTTAAAAATAGCGGAGTCAGGGGATATGGGGACAAGGCAGGAACGGGGTACTGATTGGGGATGATCAGCCATGATCACATTGAATGGCGGTGCTGGCTCGAAGGACCGAATAGCCTACTGCTGCACCTATTGTCTATTGTCTATTGTCTATTTTCTATACGGGCAGCACACATAGTCAGGATCGAGCACTCGACATTGGCGCTGTAAGGCAGCAACTCTTCCGCTGCGCCACCATACCGCCCTTGGTGAGATGGGTAAAGTTTAAAGGAGGTGTTTGGGGAAAGATTTTTATACAGATGTGGGTGTGGACATGGACATAGTCTTTTAACCTGAGTAGAGAAATCAAAAACAAGAGTACATATGTTTACGGTGAGAGGGTCAAGATTTTATCAGAACATGAAGGGCAATTTTTTCACTCAGAGATTGGTGGCTCCATGGAATGCGCTGCCAGAGGATAGGCACAATACCATCATTGATAAGACATTTGGACAGGTGCCATGGATGGGAAAATTTGAGAGGAATATGGACCAAATAAATGCAGGCAAATGTGCAGCAAATGAGACTAGCTTAGATGGGGATTATTGTAGACATGGACAGGGTCTGAATGGCCTATAACTGTGCTGTACGAATCTGCGACTCTATGACAGTTTGCTTTTTAGATGGAGTCGTGAGAAACAGGCCAAATTTCAAGTTCCTAATTTGTTCCTAATTTGAGGAAGGACATCCTTGTGATTGTAGGTTCACGAGATTGATCCCTGGGATGGCGGGACTGTCATATGAGGAAAGATTGAAAAGACTAGGCTTGTATTCACTGGAGTTTAGAAGGATGAGGGGGTATCTTATAGAAACATATAAAATTGTAAATGGACTGGACAAGCTAGATGCAAGAACAATGTTCCCTATGTTGGGCGAGTCCAGAACCAGGGGCCACATGGAATGCGCTGCCAGAGGATAGGCACAATAACATCATTGATAAGACATTTATTGTGATAAGAACCAGGGGCCACACAGTCTTAGAATAAAGGGGAGGTCATTTAAGACTGAGGTGAGAAAAAAACTTTTTCACCAAGAGAGTTGTAACTTTGTGGAATTCCCTGTCACAGAGGGGAGTGGAGGCCAAGTCACTGGATGGATTTAAGAGAGAGTTAGATAGTCTAGGGGCTATGGGAATCAAGGGATATGGGGAGAAGGCAGGCATGGGTTATTGATTGGGGACGATCAGCCATGATCACAATGAATGGCGGTGCTGGCTCGAAGGGCCGAATGGCCTCCTCCTGCAGCTATTTTCTATGTTTCTATGTTTCTATAAGTTATGAGCGGAATTAGATTATTTGGCCCATCAGGAAATAGTCGGTTTCCTCACACACTCCAAATAAATGCAGGTTTGTAGGTTAGCTGGCTTTTGTAAACATTGTAAATTGTCTCTGGTGCTAGTGTACGGGCATAGCAGTGCAGTACGGGGGTCGCTGGTCGGGGCGCACTCCTTGGGCCAAAGGGCCAGTGTCCAAGCTGTATCTCTAGATTAAATAAAGCAAAACACAGAAAGCACCAAACGTGGGGATCGAACCCGGGTCTCTGGTGCCGTGAGGCAGTGACTCTGCCATCTGTGCCACTGCGCCGCCCATCGTTCAGTACACATATCCTCTGATCAATTACATGAACAGCCAGGGGTCAATGGCGTGGTTAAAGTTCAACAAGCTGGACCTAAGTGGTTGATATGTTCTTCTTCTGCAGTTGTATAGGGCTCTGGTAAGACCACATGTGGAGTATTGTGTACAGTTCTGGTCTCCTAATTTGAGGAAGGACATCCTTGTGATTGAGGCAGTGCAGCGTAGGTTCACGAGATTGATCCCTGGGATGTCGGGACTGTTATATGAGGAAAGGTTGAAAAGACTAGGCTTGTATTCACTTGAGTTTAGAAGGATGAGGGGGTATCTTATAGAAACGTATAAAATTATAAAAGGACTGGAAAAGCTAGATGCAGGAACAATGTTCCCAATGTTGGGCGAGTCCAGAACCAGGGGCCACAGACTTAGATTAAAGGGGAGGCCATTTAAGACTGAGGTGAGAAAAAAACGTTTTCACCCAGAGTGTTGTGAATTTATGGAATTCCCTGCCACAGAGGGCAGTGGAGGCCAAATCACTGGATGGATTTAAGAGAGTTAGATAGGGCTCTAGGGGCTATGGGAATCAAGGGATATGGGGAGAAGGCAGGCATGGGTTATTGATAGGGGACGATCAGCCATGATCACAATGAATGTTGGTGCTGGCTCGAAGGGCCGAATGGCACCTATTTTCTACGTTTCTATGTTTCTATGTAACTGGCAGCAAATAATAAATCCTGAATCCGCCCGACCGTACAAGTACTGTGCTGCTGCCTGTCTTGGCCAGGACTCTCTTGTAAAAGAGATTTTTAATCTCAATGAGACTTCTCCTGGTTAAATAAAGGTTAAATTTGAAGAAAAAAAAAGATTCTTAACTCTTTGCCAGCCAGTACGTTACATGTTCTCTCATCCCTACCCAAGTTAGAGTGTTGACGATTCATTGCTTTTGGCGAATGCCACGTTGCGGATGGAGCCAACTTTCTGGCCGGATGGTTCTGTGGCACATAAAAGGCGTGGTTCACACAGCACATATCACCCCGATTCTGACAACGCACCGCGAACATGCCGTGCCTTTGTCTCGTCTTGGTCTTCCTCGTTGCAGCCATCGATGTTGGTAAGTATTCTTCTGAGGAGGTCCCTGGATATCGAAGATGACCTAGTTTGATTTTGAGCTCCGTTTATTGCCAATTGTACCGAAGTACAACGAAAAGATTTTGTCGTGTGCTAACCAGTCAGCGGAAAGACAATACATGATTACAATCGAGCCGTCCACAGTGTACAGATTCATGATAAAGGAAATAACATTTAGTGCAAGATGATGCCAGCAAGTTCTGATCAATGATAGTCCGTCGGTCTCCAAGGAGGTAGACAGTAGTTCAGGACTGCCTTCTGGTTGTTGGTAGAATGGTCATTTTGCCTCAAACAGTTGGGAAAGAACTCAATCTGACTCTGGAGGTGAATGTCCTCACACTTCTGTACTTCTTACCCGATAGGGGAGGGCAGAAAAGGGAGTGGCCGTGTTGCAACTCATCCTTGATTATGCAGGCAGCCTTGCCGAGGCAGCGTGAGGTTTCAATGGAGTAAATAGAAGGGAGTTCGATTTGCGCGATTGGCGGGGCTGCAATTCTCTGTAATTTCTTGCCGTCTTGGATGGAGCTATTCCAACCCAATAAAATGCTTTATACGAATAGGGATTAGTGAGAGTTATTGGGGACAGATGTTTGTGGAGGCCAAACCAATGAATAGTTCAATGGCGGAGGTTGACAGACACTTGAATGATAATTATGTCATGCGTTAAGGAGCGAAGGCAGTAGAATGGAGTTGAGAGGGAAAGATAGAGCATAGAAGCATAGAAACATAGAAAATAGGTGCAGGAGGAGGCCATTTGGCCCTCCGAGCCAGCACCGCCATTCATTGTGATCATGGCTGATCGTCCCCTATCAATAACCCGTGCCTGCCTTCTCCCCATATCCCTCGACTCCGCGAGCTCTATCTAACTCTCTCTTAAATCCATCCAGCGATTTGGCCTCCACTGCCCTCTGTGGCAGGGAATTCCATAAATTCACAACTCTCTGGGTGAAAACCTTTTTCTCACCTCAGGCTTAAATGACCTCCCCTTTATTCTAAGACTGTGTGGCCCCTGGTTCTGGACTCGCCCAACATTGGGAACCTTTTTCGTGCATCTAGCTTTTCCAGTCCTTTTATAATTTTATATGTTTCTATAATATTCCCCCCTCCTCCTTCTATACTCCAGTGAATCCAAGCCTAGTCTTTTGAATCTTTCCTCATATGGCAGTCCCGCCATCCCAGGGATCAATCTCGTGAACCTACGCTGCACTGCCTCAATCACAAGGATGTCCTCCCTCAAATTAGGAGACCAAAACTGTACACAATACTCCAGATGTGGTCTCACCAGAGCCCTATACAACTGCAGAAAAACCTCTTTACTCCTATACTGAAATCCTCTTGCAGCCATGATTGACTTGATGGGCCGAATGGCCTAATACTGCTCCTACAACTTATACCTTACGAAGCTCTAGTATAACATTATGGCAGGCACGCATTGAATGGAAAGTGAGAAGGAGGTGGTCCACATTCCCTGAGAACGGGAACAATGACTTGGGTTACATGATGTTATCATCAGCATCACAGTCTCTCATTAGCATGGCTGGAGTTATTTAATTTCTGTGTGGGGATGTTTGTATTTCCTACTGATAGATCTATGGGGAAATGGCAAGGTGGTGCAGCCTTGCGCCTGTGCTTGAAAAGTGATTATTCACACGATTTATTAAAGACAATAATACCACAATTCTAATTTTTTTTTACAGATTCATTTCCAGTTAGACACGGAGGTAATGTTTTTCATTCATCTTATCTCGCACTTTGCGAAAAACAGTATAATGGGAGGTGGATTTTTTTTAAACTTCGGATTGGAAACTCTCTGATTTAAGGATCGAACTTTTAACTCTGGTGCAGTTGGTGGTGTCGCTGTCTCACAGTGAGTTCGATCCTATCCTCGAGTGCTGTCGTTGAGGAGTGTGCACGTTCTCCCTGCAAACAATGCTTATCCTAATCTATTTGGCTTGTACTCGGCTTGTACTCGCTAGAATTTAGAAGATCGAGGGGGATCTTATAGAAATGGTATGGTATGTTAGCATTCATAGCAAAAGGATTTGAGTATAGGAGCAGGGAGGTTCTACTGCAGTTGTACTTGGTGAGACCACACCTGGAGTATTGCGTACAATTTCCTAATCTGAGGAAAGACATTCTTGCCATAGAAGGAGTATAGAGAAGGTTCACCAGACTGATTCCTGGAATGTCAGCACTTTCATATGAAGAAAGACTGGATAGACTCGGCTTGTACTCGCTAGAATTTAGAAGATTGAGGGGAAATCTTATAGAAACTTACAACATTCTTAAGGGGTTGGACAGGCTAGATGCAGGAAGATAATACCCGATGTTGGGGAAGTCCAGAACAAGGGGTCACTGTTTAACGATAAAGGGGAAATATTTTAGGACTGAGATGAGAAAAACATTTTTTACACAGAGAGTGGTGAATCTCTGGAATTCTCTGCAACAGAGGGTAGTTTAGGCCAGTTCATTGGCTATATTTAAGAGGGAGTTAGATGTGGCCCTTGTGGCTAAAGGGGTCAGGGGGTATGGAGAGAAGGCAGGTACAGGATACTGAGTTGGATGATCAGCCATGATCATATCGAATGGCCTACTCCTGCACCTATTTTCTATGTTTCTATTTTTTCAACAGGTAAATCGTACGGTCAAGATGGCTATGGTAATAACTTTTTTTCTGAATGTGTTCTCCATTTATTCCAATGTGCGGGGTTGCGGGTTAATTAACCCTCTGTAAATTGCCGCTTATATGCACAGATTGGATGAAAGAGTGGGGGAAACATAGAAGTAGTGATCGATGGTCTGCATGCAATTGTGGCCCGAAGGCCTGTTTCCGTGCTGCATCGCTAATGCCCCTGTCCCACTTATGCCCCTATCCCACTTAGGAAACCTGAACGAAAACCTGAACACAAACCCCTGGAGACTTTGCGCCCCACCCAATGTTTCCGTGCGGTTCCCGGAGGTTTTTGTCAGTCTCCCTACCTGCTTCCACTACCTGCAACCCCCTGCAACCTCCGGGAATCGCACGGAAACCTTGGGTGGGGCGCAAAGTCTCCAGAGGTTTCCGTTCAGGTTTCCTAAGTGGGACAGGGGCATTAACCGAAGTATCCAGCTCCTGCTTCAAGCAACATTTATGACCTTTCTATCGATATATTGATTAGGAAGGGATCATAGGGAAATGCGGGCAAATGTGGAAATTTGGAGTGCCAAGTAAATATTGTCAGTAGACTCAGTCTCTCCGCATCCCGTCAAATACTTTACGCCGAGATTAAAAATAAGGACACAAAGTGCTGGAGTAATTCAACTGGTCAGGCAGCATCACTGGAGAACATGGATAGGTGACATTTCAGGTTATGTTGAAAAAGGGTTCATTCCATCCCATGGATGATTTGGTTAAAATATGATGAACCTTTGACAGCACTGGAGTTAGAAGGGTGAGGGGACCGTCATTGAAACATATGAAATAGTGGAATGCATGGATAGAATGATCATGGACAGGATGATTTCATGAGTGGGAGAGTATTGATACAGGAGTCACAGCTTCAGAATAAAAGAACGTACTTTTAGAAAGGAGACGAGGATATATGTATTTAGTCAGAGGGTAGTGAATGTCTGGAATTCATTGCCACACATGGCTGTGGATGCCGAGTCAGTGAATATATTTAAGGCGGAGATTGATAGATTATTGATTAGCACAGGTGTCAGAGGTTATAGACAATAGACAATCGACAAGAGTTGCAGGAGTAGGTCATTCGGCCCTTCGAGCCAGCACCGCCATTCACTTTGATCATGGCTGATCATCCACAATCAGTACCCCGTTCCTCCCTTCTCCCCAAATCCCCGACCGCTATTTTTAAGAGCGCTATGTAACTCTCTCTTGAAAGCATTCAGATAATTGGCCTCTGCTGCCTTCTGGGGCAGAGAATTGCACAGATTCAAAATTACTCGGGTTAAAAAAGTGTTTCCTCATCTCCGTTCTGAATGGTGCACCCCTTATCCTTAAACTGTGGCCCCTGATTCTGGACTCCCCAATAATCAGAAACATATTTCCTGCATCTAGCGTGTCAAATCCCTTAATAATCTTATGTGTTTCAATAAGATCCGCTCTCATCCTTCTAAAATCCAGAGTATACAAGCCCAGTCGCTCCATTCGTTCAACATATGACTGTGCCGCCATCCCAGGTATTAACTTCGTGAATCTATGATGCTACTTCTTCTTTTCGTGTATTTGAAGCTGGTTGGCTATATGACAGTTTCCCATTCCTTTACACAGTCCTTTGCGTTTTTATTGAACACTGCAAGATCATTTGAGCTGCACTGGTTGGGTAGTAGGGGGCAGACAAGGCAGTGCTGCATTGTATGGTCCTCTACTCCACATTCACAGGCGGTTTGGCCAGTTTCATAGCCCCATCTGGCCATGGCAGCTTTTGATCGCTCTGTTTTTGTTCTCAGGCGGTTGAGCGTCTTCCAGTGGACCCATGGTGCTTCTGAGCCCGGAGGGAGGGCTTCAGAAGGAGGGATACCCATGTCAGTAGGAGGGGGGTCGTCCTCAAGCCTTTTTGTCCATAGTTGGAATCTATGATGCAATCCCACAACAGAAAGAATGTCCTTCCTCAAATTTGGAGACCGAATCTGCACACTATACTCCAGGGGTGGTCTCACTAGGGCCCTGTACAACTGCAGAAGGACCTCTTTGCTCCTAAACACACATCCTCTTGTTATGAAGGCCAACATGCCATTAGCTTTCTTCACTGCCTGCTGTACCTGCATGTTTACTTTCAGTGATTGATGAACAAGGACCCCACAGATTGCACTCCCCCTTTTCCCAACTTGACACCATTCAGATAATAATCTGCCTTCCTGTTTTGCCACGAAAGTGGATAGCCTCACATGTATCCACATTAAGCTGCATCTGCCATGCATCTCCCCACTCACGAAGTGTGTCCAAGTCACCCAGCATCCTCATATCATCTTCCTCACAGTTCGAACTGCGATCCAGTTTTGTGTCGTCTGGAAATTTGCTAATGTTCCTTTTAATCCCTTCATCTAAATCATTAATACATATTGTAAATAGCTGCGGTCCCAGCACCGTGCCTTGCTGTACGACATTAGTCACTTCCGGCAATTCTGAAAGGAACCCGTTAATATTTGTTTCCTGTCTGCCAACCTATTTTCTTTCCATGTCAGTACTCTACCCCCAATACCATTTGCTCTACTTTTGCCCACTATTCTCCTATGTGGGACCTTTTCAAAGGTTTTCTGAAAGTCCTGGCACACTACATCCATTGGCTCTCTGTTGTCCATATTCCGATTTACATCCTCAAAAAGTTCCAGATTAGTCAAACATGCTTTCCCCTTCGGAAATCTATGCGGACTCGGAATGATTCTGTTACTGCTACCCAAATATGCCGCTATTTCATCTTATATAATTGACCCCAGCATCTTCCCAAACACCGATATCAGGCTAACTAGTCTATAATTCCCTGTTTTCTCTCTCCCGCCTTTCTTAAAATGTAGGATACCATTAACTACCCTCCACTACACTGGAACTGATCCTGAATCTATAGAACATTGGAAAATGATCACCAATGCGTCCACAATGTCCAGAACCACTCCCTTATATACCCTGGGATGCAGACCATCAGGCCCTGGGGATGTATCAGCCTTCAGTCCCATCAGTCTACCTAACATAATTTCCTACTTAATGTGAATTTCCTTCAGTTCCTCCGTCACCCTAGGTCCTCTGGCCACTAGTACACCTCGGAGATTGGTAGTGTCTTATTTAGTGAAGATTGATCCAAATACCTGTTCAACTCGTATGCCATTTCCTTGTTCCCCATAATAAATACACCTGTTTCTGTCTTCAAGGGTCCAAATTTGGTTTGAAGCTTTTACTATCCTCCTTTATATTCTTGGCTATCTTACCTTCGTACCTCATCTTTTCTCCCCGTATTGCCGTTTTTGTTATCTTCTGTTGCTCTTTAAAAGTTTCGCAATCCTCTAGCTTCCCGCTCATCTTTGCTATGTTATACCTCTTCTCTTTTATTTTTATACTGTCCTTGATTTCACTTGCCTGCCACGATCGCCTATTTGTAATTGGAATGAGCTGATCCTGCATCTTCTGTATTATTCCCTGAAAATACTTGCCACTATTGTTCCACTGTCATCCCTGCTAGGGTCTCTTTCGAGTCAACTTTTGCCAGCTCCTCCCTCGTGGCTCCATAGTTCCCTTTGCTCAACTGTAAGACTGACAGTTTCGATTTTCCCTTCTCCCTCTCAAATTGTAGATTAATAGAAACATAGAAACATAGAAAATAGATGAAGGAGGAGGCCACTCGGCCCTTCGAGCCAGCACCGCCATTCATTGTGATCATGGCTGATCGCTCCCTATCAATAACCCGTGCCTGTCTTCTCCCCATATCCCTTGACTCCACTAGCCCCTAGAGCTCTATCTAACTCTCTCTTAAATCCTTCCAGTGACTTGTCCTCCACTGCCCTCTGTGGCAGGGAATTCCATAAATTCACAACTCTCTGGGTGAAATTTTTTTTCTCACCTCAGTCTTAAATGACCTCCCCTTTATTCTAAGCATGTGGCCCCTGGTTCTGGACTCGCCCAACATTGGGAACATTTTTCCTGCATCTAGCTTGTCCAGTCCTTTTATAATTTTATATGTTTCTATAAGATTCCCCCTCATCCTTCTAAACTCCAGTAAATACAAGCTTAGTATTTTCAATCTTTCCTCATATGACAGTCCCGCCATCCCAGGGATCAATCTCATGAACCTACGCTGCACGTCCTCAATCATAAGGATGTCCTTCCTCAAATTAGGAGACCAAAACTGTACACAATACTCCAGATGTGGTCTCACGAGAGCCCTATACAACTGCAGAACAACATTTTACAGTGACCGGTGTACAAGGACGCCCAGGTCTCGCTGCACCTCCCCCTTACCTAACCTAACCCCATTGAGATAATTATCTGCCCCCTTGTTTTTGCCGCCAAAGTGGATAACCTCACATTTATCTATATTATACTACGTCTGCCACGCATCTGCCCACTCACTCAACCTGTGCAGGTCACCCTGCAACCTCCTAACATCCTCTTCATAGTTCACACTGCCACCCAGCTTTGAGTCATCCACAAACTTGCTAGTGTTGCTCGTAATTCGCTCTTCCAAATCATTAATATATATGGTAAACAGTTGCGGCCCCAACGCCGAGCCTTGCGGCACTCCACTCGCCACTGCCTGCCATTCTGAAAAGGACCCGTTCACTCCTACTCTTTGCTTCCGGTCTGCCAACCAATTTTCTATCCATGTCAACACCCTACCCCCAATACCATGTGCTCTAATTTTAGTCACCAGTCTCCCGTGCGGGACCTTATCAAAAGCGTTCTGAAAGTCTAGATACACTACATCCACTGGCACCCCTTCATCCATTTTACGTCACATCCTCAAAAAAATCCAGAAGATTAGTCAAGCATGATTTCCCTTTCATAAATCCGTGTTGACTTGGACTAATCCTTTTACTGCTATCCAAATGCCCCATTATTACCTATTTAATAATTGACTCCAGCATCTTTCCCACCACCGAAGTCAGGCTAACTGGTCTTATAATATATAATACTTATCATATTATGGTCACTACCTCTTAATGGCCCCTTTACCTTAAGTTTCATTATCAAATCCGGTTCATTACACAACACTAGATCCAAAATTGCATTCTCCATGGTAGGCTCCAGTACAAGCTGCTCTAAGAATCCATCTCGGAGGCACACCACAAACTCCCGTTCTTGGGTTCCAGTACCAACCTGATTTTCTCTGTATACCTGCATGTTGAAATCTCCCATAACAACCGTAGCATTAACTTTGCGACATGCCAATTTTAACTCTTGATTCAACTTGCACCTTATATCCAGGCTATTGTTTGGGGGCCTGTATATAACTTCCATTGGGGTTTAAACCCGTACAATTCCTCAGTTCTATCCATACTGACTCTACATCTGCTGATTCCATGTCACATCTCGCAAGGGATTGAATTTCATTCCTTACCAACAGAGCTACCCACCCCCTCTGCCCACCTGTCTGTCTTTTCGATAGGACGTATATCCCTGAATATTAATTTCCCAGCCCTGGCCCTCTTGCAGCTATGTCTCTGTAATTCCCAAACCGGTAATCAAACCGGTTCTCTGGAGTTGTAGGCAGCGGATGTATCAGCTCCTCCACTGGGCCACCCTGTAGCTCAACGTCTGGTAAAATACCAACTACGGTCTGGAACAGATCAGGGACTGGCTGATAGATTATTATTGGGCAAATGCAGACTGGTGGGAATATGGTAGATGGGTCAGCTTGCTCGGCATAGGCAAGTCGTGCCAGTGGGCATGTTTACATGCTTTATGAAGCTGTGACTTTATAGCTGTTAATCCACTTTAACAGAAGATTCGCCTGGTAAAAGGAAAACACACAGTTTATGTGACGTTTTATCCGAATTGTTTCTGCAAACATTATTCATGCATATCTGTTGCCCCCACAGGAAATTGGCCCAGACACGGCGGGCACGGCGGGCACGGCGTGCATGGTGGATACGGCGTGCAAGGCGGGCACGGCGGATACGGCATGCATGGCGGGCAAGGTGGATACGGCGTGCATGGCGGGCACGGTGGATACGGCGTGCATGGCGGGCACGGCGGATACGGCGTGCATGGTGGATACGGCGTGCATGGCGGGCACGGTGGATACGGCGTGCATGACGGGCACGGTGGATACGTCGTGCATGGCGGGCACGGCGGATACGGCGTGCATGGTGGATACGGCGTGCATGGCGGGCACGGTGGATACGGCGTGCATGCCGGGCACGGTGGATACGGCGTGCATGGCGGGCACGGCGCATACGGCGTGCATGGTGGATACGGCGTGCATGGCGGGCACGGCGGATACGGCGTGCATGGCGGGTACGGTGTATTCGGCGTGCATGGCGGGTACGGTGTATACGGCGTGCATGGCGGGCACGGTGGATACGGCATGCATGGCGGGCACGGTAGATACGGTGGAGGCCGACATGATGGTTATGGTAAATATTCTGCTTCTCTCTCTTCATCTGGCCATACAGAAGCGGCGCGATAAAGATGCAGCCTCACAGGGCCAGAAATCGGGGTTCGATCCTGATCTCGGCTGCTGTCAGTCCAGATATTGTATGTGTCCCTGTGAGCGCGTGAGTTTCTTCCGGGTACTCCGATTTTCTCCCACGTCCCTAAGTCGTGCAGGGTTGAAGGTAAATTTGCTTCGGTAAAATTGTAAATTGTCAATAGTGTATAGGATAGTGTTACTGTACGGAGATAACGTTGGTCGGCACAGATTGGAAGAGCCTGTTTGCAAGTTGTATATGAAACGTCACATATTCCTTTTCTCCAGAGATACTGCGTGATCGCTGAGTTGCTCCAGCACTTTGCGTCTTTCTTAAACTTAAACCTATATCCTCTGTTCCTTGATTACCCTATTTTGAGTAAAAGTCTGTATATTCAACCTATCTATTTCCTTCATAATTATATAAGCCTCCAGCAGATCAGTCTTTACCCTCGTGTACTCCAAGGAATAAAGTCGTAGCCTGCCCACGCATTTAAACATAGAAAATAGGTGCAGGAGTAGGCCATTCGGCCCTTCGAGCCTGCACCGCCATTCAATATGATCATGGCTGATCATCCAACTCAGTATCCTGTACCTGCCTTCTCTCCATATCCCCTGATCCCTTTAGCCACAAGGGCCACATTTTAACTCCCTCATAAATATAGCCAATGGACTGGCCTCAACTACCTTCTGTGGCAGAGAATTCCACAGATTCGGCACTCCCTGTGTAACAAATGTTTTTCTCATCTCGGTCCTAAAAGATTTCCCCCTTATCCTTAAACTGTGTGACCCCTTGTTCTGGACTTCCCCAACATCGGGAACAATCTTCCTGCATCTAGCCTGTCCAACCCGTTAAGAAATTTGTAAGTTTCTATAAGATCCCCCCTCAATCTTCTAAATTCTAGCGAGTACAAACCGAGTCCGACAAGGCTTTCTTCATATGAAAGTCCTGCCATCCCAGGAATCAGTCTGGTGAACCTTCTCTGTACTCCCTCTATGGCAAGAATGTCTTTCCTCAGATTAGGAGACCAAAACTGTACGCAATACTCCAGGTGTGGTCTCACCAAGACCGTGTACAACTGCAGTAGAACCTCCCTGCTCTTATACTCAAATCCTTTTGCTATGAATGCTAACATACCATTCGCTTTCTTCACTGCCCGCTGCACCTGCATGCCTACTTTCAATGACTGGTGTAGCATGACACCCAGGTCTCGTTGCAACTCCCCTTTTCCTAATCGGCCACCATTCAGATTATAGATACAGCATGGAAACGACCCTTCGGCCCATCGAGACTGTGTCGACCAACGATCTCCGTACCCTAACTAGCATTATCCTACACACTGGGAACAAGTTATAATATTTTACTAAAGCCAACTAACCGACAAACCTGTACATCTTTGGCGTGTGGGAGCAAACCGGAGCACTTGGGGAAAACACACGTAGTCTGAGGGAGAATATACAAACTGTACATACAGCACCTGTGGTCATAAGGTCATAGGTTTGTAAGGGATAGGAATGGAATTAGGCCATTCGCCGCATCATGTCTACATCATTCATTCAGGGTTGATCGATCTCTCCCTCCTAACCCCATTCTCCTGCCTTGTCCCCATAACCACGGAACCTGTGCTAGTCAAGATTCTGTCTATCCCTGCGTTAGAAAGGTCCACCGATGTCCTCCACAGCCTTCTGTAGCAAAGGATTCTACAGAATCACCACCATTTGACTAAAGTAATTTCTCCTCGTCTCCTTCCTAAAATAACATCCTTTAATTCTGAGGCTATGCTCTCTAGAACTAGACTCACCCACTAGTGGACACATCCTAACCACATCTACTCTGTCTAAGCCTTTCACTAGTTTGTCTGTTTCATTGAAGTCCCACCTCATTCTTCTAAACTCCAGCGAGTACTGACCCAGTACTGACCAATGTGTTTAAGAAGGAACTGCAGATGCTGGAAAATCGAAGGTACACAAAAATGCTGGAGAAACTCAGCGGGTGCAGCAGCATCTATGGAGCGAAGGACATAGACACCGTTTTGGGCCGACTGAAGAAGGGTTTCGGCCCGAAACGTTGCCTATTTCCTTCACTCCATAGATGCTGCTGCACCCGCTGAGTTTCTCCAGCATTTTTGTGTACCCAGTGCTGAGCAATGTTCATCATAGATTAATCTACTCCTACTTAGGATCATTCTTCTTAAAACTCGCATGGAACCTCCCCAGAGCCAGAACATCCTTCCTGAAACATGGTACCCACAACTGCTCACAATATTCCAAAGGTGGCCTTTCCATTGCCTTGGAGAGCATCAACATTACATCCCTGTTTTTGTATTCCAGCCCTTTTGAAATAAATGCTATCATTGAGCTTGCTTTCTTTACTACTGAATCGACTTGCAGATTACCTTTTTGGGAATCCTACTCCAGCACTCCCAAATCCCTATGCACCTCCGATTTCTGGAATCTCCCCCCATTCAGAAAATAGTCTACGCCTTTATTCGTAATTCTAAAATTCATGTCTCCATACTTTGCTACACTATATTCCATCGGCCACTTATCTGCCTACTGTCCCAATCTGCGCAAATCCTTCTGCAGAGTTCCTTATCTCTACACGCCCTGCCCGCCACCGATTTTCGTATCATCCGTAAACTTTGCCGCTAAGGATTCAATCCCCTAGTTCATATCCAGGAACAAATCCGAGGCAATGTCATGATGAGGCAGCAATTCTACCGCTGCGACACTGATGCCGTACGTATCCTTTAAATGTTGCTCATCTGAGTTTAAAACTACAACATCTAGCATCTATTGTTTCTATCGTAAGAAAAAAAAGCTTCCGATTGTCTGCCCTATCTACACCTCTATAATTGTATATGTTTGTATCAGGTCTCCCCTCAACCTCCAGGGTACAGAGAAATCAAACTTAGCTTCTCCAACCGCTTCTTGTTGCTAATTGTCCCTAATCCAGGCATCCTTCTAGTAAACCTCCAGCACCCTCTTCAATGCCTTGGAAAAGTGTAACCAGAGCTGGGTGCAAAGGGCCTGTCCCACGAGCATGCGGCTCCATGCGGCAAGCGCGACCTAACGTGGTCGCTTGAGCCGTATGGCCTCGCTGGGCCGGTCCCACTTCGATTGCCGGAGCTGTATGGTTCCGTGGTAACGTGCTTTCCGAACAGCCAAAACACATACATGATTACAATCAAGCCTTCCACAATGTACAGATAGCGGATAAAGTGCCCGATCTGAGAACGGACTCTGTTAACCTGTTTTTTCCCTCCACAGATGCCGCCTGAGCTGCTCAGCTTTCGACATGCTGCATTATTCAATAACCACCCAAAATACTACACAATTTCCCCGTTATTTCAAGAACCTGCTAAAACATTAGCAAATGGCTGGGTCAGATTAGTAACTGGCTGAGAGGTTGAGGATCCATCTTATCCCAAGATTCCATCGCTAAAAACATGAACTGCATCTGACCGAATGGAAATGTTGATTTCTGAATTAATTCCTGCAAACATTATTCACACGAGTATGTTCTTCCCACAGGAATGTCGTATGGACACGGTAACGGTGGGTACGAGAAATTTATGTTGGCTCAATATATTCTTCATTATATTCCCAAAACAGGGAAGGGCAGGTGATAGTCAATGCTGGAATAACGCAGAAGGCCAGAGGAACAGGGTTAATGTTGCATGTCGGTGACCTGCCAGTAGAAACCCCGTCAGTGAGAGGAGTAAATTCCCTCATGATTGGCTGCTGAAGGAAAGAAGGGGAATGTGAATGAAGTAGGAATCATAGAAACATAGAAACATAGACAATAGGTGCAGGAGTAGGCAATTTGGCCCTTCAAGCCTGCACCGTCATTCAATATGATCATGGCTGATCATCCAACTCAGTATCCTGTACCTGCCTTCTCTCCATACCCCCTGATCCCTTTAGCCACAAGGGCCACATCTAACTCCCTTTTAAATATAGCCAATGAACTGGCCTCAATTACCTTCTGTGGCAGATAATTCCACAGATTCACCACTCTCTGTGTGATAAATGTTTTTTCTCATCTCGATCCTAAAAGATTTCCCCCTTATCCTTAAACTGTGACTCCTTGTTCTGGACTTCCCCAAACATCGGGAACAATCTTCCTGCATCTAGCCTGTCCAACCCCTTAAGAATTTTGTAAGTTTCTATAAGAGCCCCCCTCAATTTTCTAAATTCTAGCGAGTACAAGCCGAGTCTATCCAGTCTTTCTTCATATGAAAGTCCTGACATCCAAGGAATCAGTCTGGTGAACCTTCTCTGTACTCCCTCTATGGCAAGAATGTCTTTCCTCATATTAGGAGGGAATCATAGAGTTAAGGCCTGTGCCTTTTGGCCGTGAGATGGCCGTAAGATGAATCGCAGGGTTCAACAGTGAGGATGTTGATTTGACTTGAGTTAAGGTCAGTTCAGTCGTATTGAGTTGTGTTGAGTTGTGTTGAGTTATGTTGATTTGTGTTGAGTTGTGTTGAGTTGTGTTGTGTTCAGTGTGGTTTGGTTAGGTTTACAATGGTTTGGTTTAGTTTAGTGTAATTCAGCTTAGTGCAGTTTAATGCAGTTTAGTTTAGTGCATTTCAATTTAGATTATTGTAGCACAGTTCAGCTTAGTTTGATACATCTTAATTTGGTTCAGCTTAGTTTGGTTCAGTTTCGGTTAGTGTACATTAGTTTACTAACCTGTAGCTACAGTATTACCCATTAATCTCGGAAACATTCTGGTACACATACACTTTTTCCAAAACCTCCACATCCTTCTTGTATTAAGGAGACCATAACTGAACACAACACACCCTAACCACATTCCTATAAGGATACATCATGATTGCACTGACTACGGAATGTATTATTAGGTTGGGATGGTTTAGGGACCGATCCCATAAAACGTCATCTTTGACTTACATACCCGTCAGATGCTAGTTGACTTGTTCAGCGTTTGACATGCTCTGTGTATTTATTCAAGAATTAATTAAGATCCTCCCAGTATACCATGCAATCTGTTTCCATCCCTGTTCACAGACTTGCCAGACGCCTGCCACTTTTGCAGGCTGGATGAGTGTGTGTTCCACGTATATATATATGGAGTGTGTGAGGTTGCAGCTACGGCTCCAATATCCAAAGGGGCTGCTCCTTGCCTTCTGGTTGCACTTCGCACCCAGCTTCCTCATATTTGGGTACCCTGAGCGTGGGGGACTGGGTAGTTCTAAAGATGTCCTGGTTGGGTTGCTCCAAGGCCTGGCGCCAGCTGGAAGAGGGCTCTGCCCGAGCCGGCTGCCTGCTCCTTTTCCGGGGTTACGGTTACTTCCGTGCCCGGGTTGTACTACAGAAGGACTACGACCTGGGGGATTTCCGAGACGGCTGGACAGCGGGGGGGGGGGGGGTAGGGAATAGGGGTAGTATTATATTTAAGTATCGGAGCAGAGAGGTTCTACTGCAGTTGTACAGGGTATTTGTGAGACCACACCTGGAGTATTGCGTACAGTTTTGGTCTCCTAATCTGAGGAAGGACATTCTTGCCATAGAGGGAGTACAGAGAAGGTTCACCAGACTGATTCCTGGGATATCAGGACTTTAATATGAAGAACGACTGGATAGACTCGGCTTGTACTCGCTAGAATTTAGAAGTTTGAGGGGGGATCTTATAGAAACTTACAAAATTCTTAAGGGGCTGGACAGGCTAGATGCAGGAACATTGTTCCCGCTGGTGGGGAAGTCCAGAACAAGGGGTCACAGTTCAAGGATAAGAGGGAAATCTTTTAGGACCGAGATGAGAAAAACATTTTTCACACAGATCAATCTGTGGAATTCTCTGCCACAGAAGGTAGTTAAGGCCAGTTCATTGGCTATATTTAAGAGGGAGATAGATGTGGCCCTTGTGGCTAAAGGGATCAGGGGATATGGAGAGAAGGCAGGTACAGGATACTGAGTTGGATGATCAGCCATGGTCATATTGAATGGCGGTACA